>NW_028128199.1:0-112891 GCF_965231255.1 Vanellus vanellus
GGAGCAAAAAAGACAAACGTCCAGCTTTTGCTGCCACAGCAAAGGTGCCAGCGGGGAAAAGTAATGCTGGTTCTCACTGCCTCCTGGAACCCTTTCAAATGCCACAGACAATTTGGCCCTCTCTGCTTTCCTGCGGACTCCATCCTCAAAAGCATCTGTTTTCGCTTTCGGCAACCTCCGGAGCAAAAAAGACAAACGTCCAGCTTTTGCTGCCACAGCAAAGGTGCCAGCGGGGAAAAGTAATGCTGGTTCTCACTGCCTCCTGGAACCCTTTCAAATGCCACAGACAATTTGGCCCTCTCTGCTTTCCTGCGGACTCCATCCTCAAAAGCACCTTTTTTCGCTTTCGGCAGCCTCCGGAGCAAAAAAGACAAACGTCCAGCTTTTGCTGCCACAGCAAAGGTGCCAGCGGGGAAAAGTAATGCTGGTTCTCACTGCCTCCTGGAACCCCTTCAAATGCCCCAGACAATTTGGCTCTCTCTGCTTTCCTGCGGACTCTATCCTCAAACGCGCCTTTTTTCACTTTCGACGCCCTCCCGTGGTTAAAAGACAATCGTCCAGCTTTTGCTGCCGCAGCAAAGGTGCCAGCGGGGAAAAGTAATGCTGGTTCTCACTGCCTCCTGGAACCCTTTCAAATGCCACAGACAATTTGGCCCTCTCTGCTTTCCTGCGGACTCCATCCTCAAAAGCACCTGTTTTCGCTTTCGGCAGCCTCCGGAGCAAAAAAGACAAACGTCCAGCTTTTGCTGCCACAGCAAAGGTGCCAGCGGGGAAAAGTAATGCTGGTTCTCACTTCCTCCTGGAACCCTTTCAAATGCCCCAGACAATTTGGCTCTCTCTGCTTTCCTGCGGACTCCATCCTCAAAAGCACCTTTTTTCGCTTTCGGCAGCCTCCGGAGCAAAAAAGACAAACGTCCAGCTTTTGCTGCCACAGCAAAGGTGCCAGCGGGGAAAAGTAATGCTGGTTCTCACTGCCTCCTGGAACCCTTTCAAATGCCACAGACAATTTGGCCCTCTCTGCTTTCCTGCGGACTCCATCCTCAAAAGCATCTGTTTTCGCTTTCGGCAACCTCCGGAGCAAAAAAGACAAACGTCCAGCTTTTGCTGCCACAGCAAAGGTGCCAGCGGAGAAAAGTAATGCTGGTTCTCACTGCCTCCTGGAACCCTTTCAAATGCCACAGACAATTTGGCCCTCTCTGCTTTCCTGCGGACTCCATCCTCAAAAGCACCTTTATTCGCTTTCGGCAGCCTCCGGAGCAAAAAAGACAAACGTCCAGCTTTTGCTGCCACAGCAAAGGTGCCAGCGGGGAAAAGTAATGCTGGTTCTCACTGCCTCCTGGAACCCTTTAAATGCCACAGACAATTTGGCTCTCTCTGCTTTCCTGCGGACTCCATCCTCAAAAGCACCTTTTTTCGCTTTCGGCAGCCTCCAGAGCAAAAAAGACAAACGTCCAGCTTTTGCTGCCACAGCAAAGGTGCCAGCGGGGAAAAGTGATGCTGGTTCTCACTGCCTCCTGGAACTCTTTCAAATGCCCCAGACAATTTGGCCCTCTCTGCTTTCCTGCGGACTCCATCCTCAAAAGCACCTGTTTTCGCTTTCGGCATCCTCCGGAGCAAAAAAGACAAACGTCCAGCTTTTGCTGCCACAGCAAAGGTGCCAGCGGGGAAAAGTAATGCTGGTTCTCACTGCCTCCTGGAACCCCTTCAAATGCCCCAGACAATTTGGCTCTCTCTGCTTTCCTGCGGACTCTATCCTCAAAAGCGCCTTTTTTCACTTTCGACGCCCTCCGGTGGTTAAAAGACAATCGTCCAGCTTTTGCTGCCGCAGCAAAGGTGCCAGCGGGGAAAAGTGATGCTGGTTCTCACTGCCTCCTGGAACCCTTTCAAATGCCACAGACAATTTGGCCCTCTCTGCTTTCCTGCGGACTCCATCCTCAAAAGCACCTGTTTTCGCTTTCGGCAGCCTCCGGAGCAAAAAAGACAAACGTCCAGCTTTTGCTGCCACAGCAAAGGTGCCAGCGGGGAAAAGTAATGCTGGTTCTCACTTCCTCCTGGAACCCTTTCAAATGCCACAGTCAATTTGGCTCTCTCTGCTTTCCTGCGGACTCCATCCTCAAAAGCACCTTTTTTCGCTTTCGGCAGCCTCCGGAGCAAAAAAGACAAACGTCCAGCTTTTGCTGCCACAGCAAAGGTGCCAGCGGGGAAAAGTAATGCTGGTTCTCACTGCCTCCTGGAACCCTTTCAAATGCCACAGACAATTTGGCCCTCTCTGCTTTCCTGTGGACTCCATCCTCAAAAGCATCTGTTTTCGCTTTCGGCAACCTCCGGAGCAAAAAAGACAAACGTCCAGCTTTTGCTGCCACAGCAAAGGTGCCAGCGGGGAAAAGTAATGCTGGTTCTCACTGCCTCCTGGAACCCTTTCAAATCCCACAGACAATTTGGCCCTCTCTGCTTTCCTGCGGACTCCATCCTCAAAAGCACCTGTTTTCGCTTTCGGCAGCCTCCGGAGCAAAAAAGACAAACGTCCAGCTTTTGCTGCCACAGCAAAGGTGCCAGCGGGGAAAAGTAATGCTGGTTCTAACTTCCTCCTGGAACCCTTTAAATGCCACAGACAATTTGGCTCTCTCTGCTTTACTGCGGACTCCATCCTCAAAAGCACCTTTTTTCGCTTTCGGCAGCCTCCAGAGCAAAAAAGACAAACGTCCAGCTTTTGCTGCCACAGCAAAGGTGCCAGCGGGGAAAAGTGATGCTGGTTCTCACTGCCTCCTGGAACTCTTTCAAATGCCCCAGACAATTTGGCCCTCTCTCCTTTCCTGCGGACTCCATCCTCAAAAGCACCTGTTTTCGCTTTCGGCGGTGTTTCGAGCAAAAAAGACAAACGTTCAGCTTTTGCTGCCACACCAAAGGTGCCAGCGGGGAAAAGTAATGCTGGTTCTCACTGCCTCCTGGAACCCTTTCAAATGCCACAGACAATTTGGCCCTCTCTGCTTTCCTGCGGACTCCATCCTCAAAAGCACCTTTTTTCGCTTTCGGCAGCCTCCGGAGCAAAAAAGACAAACGTCCAGCTTTTGCTGCCACAGCAAAGGTGCCAGCGGGGAAAAGTAATGCTGGTTCTCACTGCCTCCTGGAACCCCTTCAAATGCCCCAGACAATTTGGCTCTCTCTGCTTTCCTGCGGACTCTATCCTCAAAAGCGCCTTTTTTCACTTTCGACGCCCTCCGGTGGTTAAAAGACAATCGTCCAGCTTTTGCTGCCGCAGCAAAGGTGCCAGCGGGGAAAAGTAATGCTGGTTCTCACTGCCTCCTGGAACCCTTTCAAATGCCACAGACAATTTGGCCCTCTCTGCTTTCCTGCGGACTCCATCCTCAAAAGCACCTGTTTTCGCTTTCGGCAGCCTCCGGAGCAAAAAAGACAAACGTCCAGCTTTTGCTGCCACAGCAAAGGTGCCAGCGGGGAAAAGTAATGCTGGTTCTCACTTCCTCCTGGAACCCTTTCAAATGCCACAGTCAATTTGGCTCTCTCTGCTTTCCTGCGGACTCCATCCTCAAAAGCACCTTTTTTCGCTTTCGGCAGACTCCGGAGCAAAAAAGACAAACGTCCAGCTTTTGCTGCCACACCAAAGGTGCCAGCGGGGAAAAGTAATGCTGGTTCTCACTGCCTCCTGGAACCCTTTCAAATGCCACAGACAATTTGGCCCTCTCTGCTTTCCTGCGGACTCCATCCTCAAAAGCATCTGTTTTCGCTTTCGGCAACCTCCGGAGCAAAAAAGACAAACGTCCAGCTTTTGCTGCCACAGCAAAGGTGCCAGCGGGGAAAAGTAATGCCGGTTCTCACTGCCTCCTGGAACCCTTTCAAATGCCACAGACAATTTGGCCCTCTCTGCTTTCCTGCGGACTCCATCCTCAAAAGCACCTTTTTTCGCTTTCGGCAGCCTCCGGAGCAAAAAAGACAAACGTCCAGCTTTTGCTGCCACAGCAAAGGTGCCAGCGGGGAAAAGTAATGCTGGTTCTAACTTCCTCCTGGATCCCTTTAAATGCCACAGACAATTTGGCTCTCTCTGCTTTACTGCGGACTCCATCCTCAAAAGCACCTTTTTTCGCTTTCGGCAGCCTCCAGAGCAAAAAAGACAAACGTCCAGCTTTTGCTGCCACAGCAAAGGTGCCAGCGGGGAAAAGTGATGCTGGTTCTCACTGACTCCTGGAACTCTTTCAAATGCCCCAGACAATTTGGCCCTCTCTGCTTTCCTGCGGACTCCATCCTCAAAAGCACCTGTTTTCGCTTTCGGCGGTGTTTCGAGCAAAAAAGACAAACGTTCAGCTTTTGCTGCCACACCAAAGGTGCCAGCGGGGAAAAGTAATGCTGGTTCTCACTGCCTCCTGGAACCCTTTCAAATGCCACAGACAATTTGGCCCTCTCTGCTTTCCTGCGGACTCCATCCTCAAAAGCATCTGTTTTCGCTTTCGGCAACCTCCGGAGCAAAAAAGACAAACGTCCAGCTTTTGCTGCCACAGCAAAGGTGCCAGCGGGGAAAAGTAATGCCGGTTCTCACTGCCTCCTGGAACCCTTTCAAATGCCACAGACAATTTGGCCCTCTCTGCTTTCCTGCGGACTCCATCCTCAAAAGCACCTTTTTTCGCTTTCGGCAGCCTCCGGAGCAAAAAAGACAAACGTCCAGCTTTTGCTGCCACAGCAAAGGTGCCAGCGGGGAAAAGTAATGCTGGTTCTCACTGCCTCCTGGAACCCTTTCAAATGCCCCAGACAATTTGGCCCTCTCTGCTTTCCTGCGGACTCCATCCTCAAAAGCACCTGTTTTCGCTTTCGGCATCCTCAGGAGCAAAAAAGACAAACGTCCAGCTTTTGCTGCCACAGCAAAGGTGCCAGCGGGGAAAAGTAATGCTGGTTCTCACTGCCTCCTGGAACCCCTTCAAATGCCCCAGACAATTTGGCTCTCTCTGCTTTCCTGCGGACTCTATCCTCAAAAGCGCCTTTTTTCACTTTCGGCGCCCTCCGGTGGTTAAAAGACAAACGTCCAGCTTTTGCTGCCGCAGCAAAGGTGCCAGCGGGGAAAAGTAATGCTGGTTCTCACTGCCTCCTGGAACCCTTTCAAATGCCCCAGACAATTTGGCCCTCTCTGCTTTCCTGCGGACTCCATCCTCAAAAGCACCTGTTTTCGCTTTCGGCAGCCTCCGGAGCAAAAAAGACAAACGTCCAGCTTTTGCTGCCACAGCAAAGGTGCCAGCGGGGAAAAGTAATGCTGGTTCTCACTTCCTCCTGGAACCCTTTCAAATGCCACAGTCAATTTGGCTCTCTCTGCTTTCCTGCGGACTCCATCCTCAAAAGCATCTGTTTTCGCTTTCGGCAGCCTCCGGAGCAAAAAAGACAAACGTCCAGCTTTTGCTGCCACAGCAAAGGTGCCAGCGGGGAAAAGTAATGCTGGTTCTCACTGCCTCCTGGACCCTTTCAAATGCCACAGATAATTTGGCTCTCTCTGCTTTCCTGCGGACTCTATCCTCAAAAGCGCCTTTTTTCACTTTCGGCGCCCTCCGGTGGTTAAAAGACAAACGTCCAGCTTTTGCTGCCGCAGCAAAGGTGCCAGCGGGGAAAAGTGATGCTGGTTCTCACTGCCTCCTGGAACTCTTTCAAATGCCCCAGACAATTTTGCACTCTCTGCTTTCCTGCGGACTCCATCCTCAAAAGCACCTGTTTTTGCTTTCGGCATCCACAGGAGCAAAAAAGACAAACGTCCAGCTTTTGCTGCCACAGCAAAGGTGCCAGCGGGGAAAAGTAATGCTGGTTCTCACTGCCTCCTGGAACCCTTTCAAATGCCCCAGACAATTTGGCCCTCTCTGCTTTCCTGCGGACTCCATCCTCAAAAGCACCTGTTTTCGCTTTCGGCAACCTCCGGAGCAAAAAAGACAAACGTCCAGCTTTTGCTGCCACAGCAAAGGTGCCAGCGGGGAAAAGTAATGCTGGTTCTCACTGCCTCCTGGAACCCCTTCAAATGCCCCAGATAATTTGGCTCTCTCTGCTTTCCTGCGCACTCCATCCTCAAAAGCATCTGTTTTCAATTTTGGCGACCTCCGGTGGTTAAAATACAAACGTCCAGCTTTTGCTGCCGCAGCAAAGGTGCCAGCGGGGGAAAGTGATGCTGGTTCTCACTGCCTCCTGGAACCCCTTTCAAATGCCACAGTCAATTTGGCTCTCTCTGCTTTCCTGCGGACTCCATCCTCAAATGCACCTGTTTTCGCTTTCGGCGGTGTTTGGAGCAAAAAAGACAAACGTCCAGCTTTTGCTGCCACAGCAAAGGTGCCAGCGGGGAAAAGTAATGCTGGTTCTCACTTGCTCCTGGAACCCTTTCAAATGCCACAGTCAATTTGGCTCTCTCTGCTTTCCTGCGGACTCCATCCTCAAAAGCACCGTTTTTCGCTTTCGGCAGCCTCCGGAGCAAAAAAGACAAACGTCCAGCTTTTGCTGCCACAGCAAAGGTGCCAGCGGGGAAAAGTAATGCTGGTTCTCACTGCCTCCTGGAACTCTTTCAAATGCCACAGACAATTTTGCACTCTCTGCTTTCCTGCGGACGCCATCCTCAAAAGCACCTGTTTTTGCTTTCGGCAGCCTCCGGAGCAAAAAAGACAAACGTCCAGCTTTTGCTGCCACAGCAAAGGTGCCAGCGGAGAAAAGTAATGCTGGTTCTCACTGCCTCCTGGAACCCTTTCAAATGCCACAGTCAATTTGGCTCTCTCTGCTTTCCTGCGGACTCCATCTTCAAAAGCACCTTTTTTCGCTTTCGGCAGCCTCCGGAGCAAAAAAGACAAACGTCCAGCTTTTGCTGCCACAGCAAAGGTGCCAGCGGGGAAAAGTAATGCTGGTTCTCACTGCCTCCTGGAACTCTGTCAAATGCCACAGACAATTTGGCCCTATCTGCTTTCCTGCGGACTCCATCCTCAAAAGCACCTGTTTTCGCTTTCGGCAACCTCCGGAGCAAAAAAGACAAACGTCCAGCTTTTGCTGCCACAGCAAAGGTGCCAGCGGGGAAAAGTAATGCTGGTTCTCACTGCCTCCTGGAACTCTTTCAAATGCCACAGTCAATTTGGCTCTCTCTGCTTTCCTGCGGACTCCATCCTCAAAAGCACCTTTTTTCGCTTTCGGCAGCCTCCGGAGCAAAAAAGACAAACGTCCAGCTTTTGCTGCCACAGCAAAGGTGCCAGCGGGGAAAAGTAATGCTGGTTCTCACTGCCTCCTGGAACTCTTTCAAATGCCACAGACAATTTTGCACTCTCTGCTTTCCTGCGGACGCCATCCTCAAAAGCACCTGTTTTTTCTTTCGGCAGCCTCCGGAGCAAAAAAGACAAACGTCCAGCTTTTGCTGCCACAGCAAAGGTGCCAGCGGAGAAAAGTAATGCTGGTTCTCACTGCCTCCTGGAACCCTTTCAAATGCCACAGTCAATTTGGCCCTCTCTGCTTTCCTGCGGACTCCATCCTCAAAAGCACCTTTTTTCGCTTTCGGCAGCCTCCGGAGCAAAAAAGACAAACGTCCAGCTTTTGCTGCCACAGCAAAGGTGCCAGCGGGGAAAAGTAATGCTGGTTCTCACTGCCTCCTGGAACTCTGTCAAATGCCACAAACAATTTTGCACTCTCTGCTTTCCTGCGGACTCCATCCTCAAAAGCACCTTTTTTCGCTTTCGGCAACCTCCGGAGCAAAAAAGACAAACGTCCAGCTTTTGCTGCCACAGCAAAGGTGCCAGCGGGGAAAAGTAATGCTGGTTCTCACTGCCTCCTGGAACCCCTTAAAATGCCCCAGATAATTTGGCTCTCTCTGCTTTCCTGCGGACTCCATCCTCAAAAGCATCTGTTTTCACTTTCGGCGCCCTCCGGTGGTTAAAAGACAAACGTCCAGCTTTTGCTGCCGCAGCAAAGGTGCCAGCGGGGGAAAGTGATGCTGGTTCTCACTGCCTCCTGGAACTCTTTCAAATGCCCCAGACAATTTTGCACTCTCTGCTTTCCTGCGGACTCCATCCTCAAAAGCACCTGTTTTTGCTTTCGGCAGCCTCCGGAGCAAAAAAGACAAATGTCCAGCTTTTGCTGCCACAGCAAAGGTGCCAGCGGGGAAAAGTAATGCTGGTTCTCACTGCCTCCTGGAACTCTTTCAAATGCCACAGACAATTTGGCCCTCTCTGCTTTCCTGCGGACTCCATCCTCAAAAGCACCTGTTTTTGCTTTCGGCAGCCTCCGGAGCAAAAAAGACAAACGTCCAGCTTTTGCTGCCACAGCAAAGGTGCCAGCGGAGAAAAGTAATGCTGGTTCTCACTGCCTCCTGGAACCCTTTCAAATGCCACAGTCAATTTGGCTCTCTCTGCTTTCCTGCGGACTCCATCCTCAAAAGCACCTTTTTTCGCTTTCGGCAGCCTCCGGAGCAAAAAAGACAAACGTCCAGCTTTTGCTGCCACAGCAAAGGTGCCAGCGGGGAAAAGTAATGCTGGTTCTCACTGCCTCCTGGAACCCCTTCAAATGCCCCAGATAATTTGGCTCTCTCTGCTTTCCTGCGCACTCCATCCTCAAAAGCATCTGTTTTCAATTTTGGCGACCTCCGGTGGTTAAAATACAAACGTCCAGCTTTTGCTGCCGCAGCAAAGGTGCCAGCGGGGGAAAGTGATGCTGGTTCTCACTGCCTCCTGGAACCCCTTTCAAATGCCACAGTCAATTTGGCTCTCTCTGCTTTCCTGCGGACTCCATCCTCAAATGCACCTGTTTTCGCTTTCGGCGGTGTTTGGAGCAAAAAAGACAAACGTCCAGCTTTTGCTGCCACAGCAAAGGTGCCAGCGGGGAAAAGTAATGCTGGTTCTCACTTGCTCCTGGAACCCTTTCAAATGCCACAGTCAATTTGGCTCTCTCTGCTTTCCTGCGGACTCCATCCTCAAAAGCACCGTTTTTCGCTTTCGGCAGCCTCCGGAGCAAAAAAGACAAACGTCCAGCTTTTGCTGCCACAGCAAAGGTGCCAGCGGGGAAAAGTAATGCTGGTTCTCACTGCCTCCTGGAACTCTTTCAAATGCCACAGACAATTTTGCACTCTCTGCTTTCCTGCGGACGCCATCCTCAAAAGCACCTGTTTTTGCTTTCGGCAGCCTCCGGAGCAAAAAAGACAAACGTCCAGCTTTTGCTGCCACAGCAAAGGTGCCAGCGGAGAAAAGTAATGCTGGTTCTCACTGCCTCCTGGAACCCTTTCAAATGCCACAGTCAATTTGGCTCTCTCTGCTTTCCTGCGGACTCCATCTTCAAAAGCACCTTTTTTCGCTTTCGGCAGCCTCCGGAGCAAAAAAGACAAACGTCCAGCTTTTGCTGCCACAGCAAAGGTGCCAGCGGGGAAAAGTAATGCTGGTTCTCACTGCCTCCTGGAACTCTGTCAAATGCCACAGACAATTTGGCCCTATCTGCTTTCCTGCGGACTCCATCCTCAAAAGCACCTGTTTTCGCTTTCGGCAACCTCCGGAGCAAAAAAGACAAACGTCCAGCTTTTGCTGCCACAGCAAAGGTGCCAGCGGGGAAAAGTAATGCTGGTTCTCACTGCCTCCTGGAACTCTTTCAAATGCCACAGTCAATTTGGCTCTCTCTGCTTTCCTGCGGACTCCATCCTCAAAAGCACCTTTTTTCGCTTTCGGCAGCCTCCGGAGCAAAAAAGACAAACGTCCAGCTTTTGCTGCCACAGCAAAGGTGCCAGCGGGGAAAAGTAATGCTGGTTCTCACTGCCTCCTGGAACTCTTTCAAATGCCACAGACAATTTTGCACTCTCTGCTTTCCTGCGGACGCCATCCTCAAAAGCACCTGTTTTTTCTTTCGGCAGCCTCCGGAGCAAAAAAGACAAACGTCCAGCTTTTGCTGCCACAGCAAAGGTGCCAGCGGAGAAAAGTAATGCTGGTTCTCACTGCCTCCTGGAACCCTTTCAAATGCCACAGTCAATTTGGCCCTCTCTGCTTTCCTGCGGACTCCATCCTCAAAAGCACCTGTTTTCGCTTTCGGCAGCCTCCGGAGCAAAAAAGACAAACGTCCAGCTTTTGCTGCCACAGCAAAGGTGCCAGCGGGGAAAAGTAATGCTGGTTCTCACTGCCTCCTGGAACTCTGTCAAATGCCACAAACAATTTTGCACTCTCTGCTTTCCTGCGGACTCCATCCTCAAAAGCACCTTTTTTCGCTTTCGGCAACCTCCGGAGCAAAAAAGACAAACGTCCAGCTTTTGCTGCCACAGCAAAGGTGCCAGCGGGGAAAAGTAATGCTGGTTCTCACTGCCTCCTGGAACCCCTTAAAATGCCCCAGATAATTTGGCTCTCTCTGCTTTCCTGCGGACTCCATCCTCAAAAGCATCTGTTTTCACTTTCGGCGCCCTCCGGTGGTTAAAAGACAAACGTCCAGCTTTTGCTGCCGCAGCAAAGGTGCCAGCGGGGGAAAGTGATGCTGGTTCTCACTGCCTCCTGGAACTCTTTCAAATGCCCCAGACAATTTTGCACTCTCTGCTTTCCTGCGGACTCCATCCTCAAAAGCACCTGTTTTTGCTTTCGGCAGCCTCCGGAGCAAAAAAGACAAATGTCCAGCTTTTGCTGCCACAGCAAAGGTGCCAGCGGGGAAAAGTAATGCTGGTTCTCACTGCCTCCTGGAACTCTTTCAAATGCCACAGACAATTTGGCCCTCTCTGCTTTCCTGCGGACTCCATCCTCAAAAGCACCTGTTTTTGCTTTCGGCAGCCTCCGGAGCAAAAAAGACAAACGTCCAGCTTTTGCTGCCACAGCAAAGGTGCCAGCGGAGAAAAGTAATGCTGGTTCTCACTGCCTCCTGGAACCCTTTCAAATGCCACAGTCAATTTGGCTCTCTCTGCTTTCCTGCGGACTCCATCCTCAAAAGCACCTTTTTTCGCTTTCGGCAGCCTCCGGAGCAAAAAAGACAAACGTCCAGCTTTTGCTGCCACAGCAAAGGTGCCAGCGGGGAAAAGTAATGCTGGTTCTCACTGCCTCCTGGAACTCTGTCAAATGCCACAGACAATTTTGCACTCTCTGCTTTCCTGCGGACTCCATCCTCAAAAGCACCTGTTTTTGTTTTCGGCAGCCTCTGGAGCAAAAAAGACAAACGTCCAGCTTTTGCTGCCACAGCAAAGGTGCCAGCGGGGAAAAGTAATGCTGGTTCTCACTGCCTCCTGGAACTCTTTGAAATGCCCCAGACAATTTTGCACTCTCTGCTTTCCTGCGGACTCCATCCTCAAAAGCACCTGTTTTCGCTTTCGGCATCCTCAGGAGCAAAGAATACAAACGTCCAGCTTTTGCTGCAACAGCAAAGCTGCCAGCGGGGAAAAGTAATGCTGGTTCTAACTTCCTCCTGGAACCCCTTCAAATGCCCCAGACAATTTGGCTCTCTCTGCTTTACTGCGGACTCCATCCTCAAAAGCACCTTTTTTCGCTTTCGGCAGCCTCCGGATCAAAAAAGACAAACGTCCAGCTTTTGCTGCCACAGCAAAGGTGCCAGCGGGGAAAAGTGATGCTGGTTCTCACTGCCTCCTGGAACTCTTTCAAATGCCCCAGACAATTTGGCCCTCTCTGCTTTCCTGCGGACTCCATCCTCAAAAGCACCTGTTTTCGCTTTCGGGGTGTTTCGAGCAAAAAAGACAAACGTTCAGCTTTTGCTGCCACAGCAAAGGTGCCAGCGGGGAAAAGTAATGCTAGTTCTCACTGCCTCCTGGAACCCTTTCAAATGCCACAGACAATTTGGCCCTCTCTGCTTTCCTGCGGACTCCATCCTCAAAAGCACCTGTTTTCGCTTTCGGCAGCCTCCGGAGCAAAAAAGAAAAACGTCCAGCTTTTGCTGCCACAGCAAAGGTGCCAGCGGGGAAAAGTAATGCTGGTTTTCACTGCCTCCTGGAACCCTTTCAAATGCCACAGACAATTTGGCCCTATCTGCTTTCCTGCGGACTCCATCCTCAAAAGCACCTGTTTTCGCTTTCGGCATCCTCCGGAGCAAAAAAGACAAACGTCCAGCTTTTGCTGCCACAGCAAAGGTGCCAGCGGGGAAAAGTGATGCTGGTTCTCACTGCCTCCTGGAACCCCTTCAAATGCCCCAGACAATTTGGCTCTCTCTGCTTTCCTGCGGACTCTATCCTCAAAAGCGCCTTTTTTCACTTTCGGCGCCCTCCGGTGGTTAAAAGACAAACGTCCAGCTTTTGCTGCCGCAGCAAAGGTGCCAGCGGGGAAAAGTAATGCTGGTTCTCACTGCCTCCTGGAACCCTTTCAAATGCCACAGACAATTTGGCCCTCTCTGCTTTCCTGCGGACTCCATCTTCAAAAGCACCTGTTTTCGCTTTCGGCAGCCTCCGGAGCAAAAAAGACAAACGTCCAGCTTTTGCTGCCACAGCAAAGGTGCCAGCGGGGAAAAGTAATGCTGGTTCTCACTTCCTCCTGGAACCCTTTCAAATGCCACAGTCAATTTGGCTCTCTCTGCTTTCCTGCGGACTCCATCCTCAAAAGCACCTTTTTTCGCTTTCGGCAGCCTCCGGAGCAAAAAAGACAAACGTCCAGCTTTTGCTGCCACAGCAAAGGTGCCAGCGGGGAAAAGTAATGCTGGTTCTCACTGCCTCCTGGAACCCTTTCAAATGCCACAGACAATTTGGCCCTCTCTGCTTTCCTGCGGACTCCATCCTCAAAAGCATCTGTTTTCGCTTTCGGCAACCTCCGGAGCAAAAAAGACAAACGTCCAGCTTTTGCTGCCACAGCAAAGGTGCCAGCGGGGAAAAGTAATGCTGGTTCTCACTGCCTCCTGGAACCCTTTCAAATGCCACAGACAATTTGGCCCTCTCTGCTTTCCTGCGGACTCCATCCTCAAAAGCACCTTTTTTCGCTTTCGGCAGCCTCCGGAGCAAAAAAGACAAACGTCCAGCTTTTGCTGCCACAGCAAAGGTGCCAGCGGGGAAAAGTAATGCTGGTTCTAACTTCCTCCTGGAACCCTTTAAATGCCACAGACAATTTGGCTCTCTCTGCTTTCCTGCGGACTCCATCCTCAAAAGCACCTTTTTTCGCTTTCGGCAGCCTCCAGAGCAAAAAAGACAAACGTCCAGCTTTTGCTGCCACAGCAAAGGTGCCAGCGGGGAAAAGTGATGCTGGTTCTCACTGCCTCCTGGAACTCTTTCAAATGCCCCAGACAATTTGGCCCTCTCTGCTTTCCTGCGGACTCCATCCTCAAAAGCACCTGTTTTCGCTTTCGGCATCCTCCGGAGCAAAAAAGACAAACGTCCAGCTTTTGCTGCCACAGCAAAGGTGCCAGCGGGGAAAAGTAATGCTGGTTCTCACTGCCTCCTGGAACCCCTTCAAATGCCCCAGACGATTTGGCTCTCTCTGCTTTCCTGCGGACTCTATCCTCAAAAGCGCCTTTTTTCACTTTCGACGCCCTCCGGTGGTTAAAAGACAAACGTCCAGATTTTGCTGCCGCAGCAAAGGTGCCAGCGGAGAAAAGTAATGCTGGTTCTCACTGCCTCCTGGAACCCTTTCAAATGCCACAGACAATTTGGCCCTCTCTGCTTTCCTGCGGACTCCATCCTCAAAAGCACCTGTTTTCGCTTTCGGCAGCCTCCGGAGCAAAAAAGACAAACGTCCAGCTTTTGCTGCCACAGCAAAGGTGCCAGCGGGGAAAAGTAATGCTGGTTCTCACTTCCTCCTGGAATCCTTTCAAATGCCACAGTCAATTTGGCTCTCTCTGCTTTCCTGCGGACTCCATCCTCAAAAGCACCTTTTTTCGCTTTCGGCAGCCTCCGGAGCAAAAAAGACAAACGTCCAGCTTTTGCTGCCACAGCAAAGGTGCCAGCGGGGAAAAGTAATGCTGGTTCTCACTGCCTCCTGGAACCCTTTCAAATGCCACAGACAATTTGGCCCTCTCTGCTTTCCTGCAGACTCCATCCTCAAAAGCATCTGTTTTCGCTTTCGGCAACCTCCGGAGCAAAAAAGACAAACGTCCAGCTTTTGCTGCCACAGCAAAGGTGCCAGCGGGGAAAAGTAATGCTGGTTCTCACTGCCTCCTGGAACTCTTTCAAATGCCACAGTGAATTTGGCTCTCTCTGCTTTACTGCGGACTCCATCCTCAAAAGCACCTTTTTTCGCTTTCGGCAGCCTCCAGAGCAAAAAAGACAAACGTCCAGCTTTTGCTGCCACAGCAAAGGTGCCAGCGGGGAAAAGTGATGCTGGTTCTCACTGCCTCCTGGAACTCTTTCAAATGCCCCAGACAATTTGGCCCTCTCTGCTTTCCTGCGGACTCCATCCTCAAAAGCACCTGTTTTCGCTTTCGGCGGTGTTTCGAGCAAAAAAGACAAACGTTCAGCTTTTGCTGCCACACCAAAGGTGCCAGCGGGGAAAAGTAATGCTAGTTCTCACTGCCTCCTGGAACCCCTTCAAATGCCCCAGACAATTTGGCTCTCTCTCCTTTCCTGCGGACTCTATCCTCAAAAGCGCCTTTTTTCACTTTCGGCGCCCTCCGGTGGTTAAAAGACAAACGTCCAGCTTTTGCTGCCGCAGCAAAGGTGCCAGCGGGAAAAAGTAATGCTGGTTCTCACTGCCTCCTGGAACTCTTTCAAATGCCACAGTCAATTTGGCTCTCTCTGCTTTCCTGCGGACTCCATCCTCAAAAGCACCTGTTTTCGCTTTCGGCAGCCTCCGGAGCAAAAAAGACAAACGTCCAGCTTTTGCTGCCACAGCAAAGGTGCCAGCGGGGAAAAGTAATGCTGGTTCTCACTTCCTCCTGGAACCCTTTCAAATGCCACAGTCAATTTGGCTCTCTCTGCTTTCCTGCGGACTCCATCCTCAAAAGCATCTGTTTTCGCTTTCGGCAGCCTCCGGAGCAAAAAAGACAAACGTCCAGCTTTTGCTGCCACAGCAAAGGTGCCAGCGGGGAAAAGTAATGCTGGATCTCACTGCCTCCTGGACCCTTTCAAATGCCACAGATAATTTGGCTCTCTCTGCTTTCCTGCGGACTCTATCCTCAAAAGCGCCTTTTTTCACTTTCGGCGCCCTCCGGTGGTTAAAAGACAAACGTCCAGCTTTTGCTGCCGCAGCAAAGGTGCCAGCGGGGAAAAGTGATGCTGGTTCTCACTGCCTCCTGGAACTCTTTCAAATGCCCCAGACAATTTTGCACTCTCTGCTTTCCTGCGGACTCCATCCTCAAAAGCACCTGTTTTTGCTTTCGGCATCCTCAGGAGCAAAAAAGACAAACGTCCAGCTTTTGCTGCCACAGCAAAGGTGCCAGCGGGGAAAAGTAATGCTGGTTCTCACTGCCTCCTGGAACCCTTTCAAATGCCCCAGACAATTTGGCCCTATCTGCTTTCCTGCGGACTCCATCCTCAAAAGCACCTGTTTTCGCTTTCGGCAACCTCCGGAGCAAAAAAGACAAACGTCCAGCTTTTGCTGCCACAGCAAAGGTGCCAGCGGGGAAAAGTAATGCTGGTTCTCACTGCCTCCTGGAACCCCTTCAAATGCCCCAGATAATTTGGCTCTCTCTGCTTTCCTGCGCACTCCATCCTCAAAAGCATCTGTTTTCAATTTTGGCGCCCTCCGGTGGTTAAAAGACAAACGTCCAGCTTTTGCTGCCGCAGCAAAGGTGCCAGCGGGGGAAAGTGATGCTGGTTCTCACTGCCTCCTGGAACCCCTTTCAAATGCCACAGTCAATTTGGCTCTCTCTGCTTTCCTGCGGACTCCATCCTCAAAAGCACCTGTTTTCGCATTCGGCATCCTCAGGAGCAAAAAAGACAAACGTCCAGCTTTTGCTGCCACAGCAAAGGTGCCAGCGGCGAAAAGTAATGCTGGTTCTCACTTCCTCCTGGAACCCTTTCAAATGCCACAGTCAATTTGGCTCTCTCTGCTTTCCTGCGGACTCCATCCTCAAAAGCATCTGTTTTCGCTTTCGGCAGCCTCCGGAGCAAAAAAGACAAACGTCCAGCTTTTGCTGCCACAGCAAAGGTGCCAGCGGGGAAAAGTAATGCTGGATCTCACTGCCTCCTGGACCCTTTCAAATGCCACAGATAATTTGGCTCTCTCTGCTTTCCTGCGGACTCTATCCTCAAAAGCGCCTTTTTTCACTTTCGGCGCCCTCCGGTGGTTAAAAGACAAACGTCCAGCTTTTGCTGCCGCAGCAAAGGTGCCAGCGGGGAAAAGTGATGCTGGTTCTCACTGCCTCCTGGAACTCTTTCAAATGCCCCAGACAATTTTGCACTCTCTGCTTTCCTGCGGACTCCATCCTCAAAAGCACCTGTTTTTGCTTTCGGCATCCTCAGGAGCAAAAAAGACAAACGTCCAGCTTTTGCTGCCACAGCAAAGGTGCCAGCGGGGAAAAGTAATGCTGGTTCTCACTGCCTCCTGGAACCCTTTCAAATGCCCCAGACAATTTGGCCCTATCTGCTTTCCTGCGGACTCCATCCTCAAAAGCACCTGTTTTCGCTTTCGGCAACCTCCGGAGCAAAAAAGACAAACGTCCAGCTTTTGCTGCCACAGCAAAGGTGCCAGCGGGGAAAAGTAATGCTGGTTCTCACTGCCTCCTGGAACCCCTTCAAATGCCCCAGATAATTTGGCTCTCTCTGCTTTCCTGCGCACTCCATCCTCAAAAGCATCTGTTTTCAATTTTGGCGCCCTCCGGTGGTTAAAAGACAAACGTCCAGCTTTTGCTGCCGCAGCAAAGGTGCCAGCGGGGGAAAGTGATGCTGGTTCTCACTGCCTCCTGGAACCCCTTTCAAATGCCACAGTCAATTTGGCTCTCTCTGCTTTCCTGCGGACTCCATCCTCAAAAGCACCTGTTTTCGCATTCGGCATCCTCAGGAGCAAAAAAGACAAACGTCCAGCTTTTGCTGCCACAGCAAAGGTGCCAGCGGCGAAAAGTAATGCTGGTTCTCACTTCCTCCTGGAACCCTTTCAAATGCCACAGTCAATTTGGCTCTCTCTGCTTTCCTGCGGACTCCATCCTCAAAAGCACCTTTTTTCGCTTTCGGTAGCCTCCGGAGCAAAAAAGACAAACGTCCAGCTTTTGCTGCCACAGCAAAGGTGCCAGCGGGGAAAAGTAATGCTGGTTCTCACTGCCTCCTGGAACTCTGTCAAATGCCACAGACAATTTGGCCCTATCTGCTTTCCTGCGGACTCCATCCTCAAAAGCACCTGTTTTCGCTTTCGGCAACCTCCGGAGCAAAAAAGACAAACGTCCAGCTTTTGCTGCCACAGCAAAGGTGCCAGCGGGGAAAAGTAATGCTGGTTCTCACTGCCTCCTGGAACTCTGTCAAATGCCACAGTCAATTTGGCTCTCTCTGCTTTCCTGCGGACTCCATCCTCAAAAGCACCTTTTTTCGCTTTCGGCAGCCTCCGGAGCAAAAAAGACAAACGTCCAGCTTTTGCTGCCACAGCAAAGGTGCCAGCAGGGAAAAGTAATGCTGGTTCTCACTGCCTCCTGGACCCTTTCAAATGCCACAGATAATTTGGCTCTCTCTGCTTTCCTGCGGACTCTATCCTCAAAAGCGCCTTTTTTCACTTTCGGCGCCCTCCGGTGGTTAAAAGACAAACGTCCAGCTTTTGCTGCCGCAGCAAAGGTGCCAGCGGGGAAAAGTGATGCTGGTTCTCACTGCCTCCTGGAACTCTTTCAAATGCCCCAGACAATTTTGCACTCTCTGCTTTCCTGCGGACTCCATCCTCAAAAGCACCTGTTTTTGCTTTCGGCATCCTCAGGAGCAAAAAAGACAAACGTCCAGCTTTTGCTGCCACAGCAAAGGTGCCAGCGGGGAAAAGTAATGCTGGTTCTCACTGCCTCCTGGAACTCTTTGAAATGCCCCAGACAATTTGGCCCTCTCTGCTTTCCTGCGGACTCCATCCTCAAAAGCACCTGTTTTCGCTTTCGGCAACCTCCGGAGCAAAAAAGACAAACGTCCAGCTTTTGCTGCCACAGCAAAGGTGCCAGCGGGGAAAAGTAATGCTGGTTCTCACTGCCTCCTGGAACCCCTTCAAATGCCCCAGATAATTTGGCTCTCTCTGCTTTCCTGCGCACTCCATCCTCAAAAGCATCTGTTTTCAATTTTGGCGCCCTCCGGTGGTTAAAAGACAAACGTCCAGCTTTTGCTGCCGCAGCAAAGGTGCCAGCGGGGGAAAGTGATGCTGGTTCTCACTGCCTCCTGGAACCCCTTTCAAATGCCACAGTCAATTTGGCTCTCTCTGCTTTCCTGCGGACTCCATCCTCAAATGCACCTGTTTTCGCTTTCGGCGGTGTTTGGAGCAAAAAAGACAAACGTCCAGCTTTTGCTGCCACAGCAAAGGTGCCAGCGGGGAAAAGTAATGCTGGTTCTCACTTCCTCCTGGAACCCTTTCAAATGCCACAGTCAATTTGGCTCTCTCTGCTTTCCTGCGGACTCCATCCTCAAAAGCACCTTTTTTCGCTTTCGGCAGCCTCCGGAGCAAAAAAGACAAACGTCCAGCTTTTGCTGCCACAGCAAAGGTGCCAGCGGGGAAAAGTAATGCTGGTTCTCACTGCCTCCTGGAACTCTTTCAAATGCCACAGACAATTTTGCACTCTCTGCTTTCCTGCGGACTCCATCCTCAAAAGCACCTGTTTTTGCTTTCGGCAGCCTCCGGAGCAAAAAAGACAAACGTCCAGCTTTTGCTGCCACAGCAAAGGTGCCAGCGGAGAAAAGTAATGCTGGTTCTCACTGCCTCCTGGAACCCTTTCAAATGCCACAGTCAATTTGGCTCTCTCTGCTTTCCTGCGGACTCCATCTTCAAAAGCACCTTTTTTCGCTTTCGGCAGCCTCCGGAGCAAAAAAGACAAACGTCCAGCTTTTGCTGCCACAGCAAAGGTGCCAGCGGGGAAAAGTAATGCTGGTTCTCACTGCCTCCTGGAACTCTGTCAAATGCCACAGACAATTTGGCCCTCTCTGCTTTCCTGCGGACTCCATCCTCAAAAGCACCTGTTTTCGCTTTCGGCAACCTCCGGAGCAAAAAAGACAAACGTCCAGCTTTTGCTGCCACAGCAAAGGTGCCAGCGGGGAAAAGTAATGCTGGTTCTCACTGCCTCCTGGAACTCTTTCAAATGCCACAGTCAATTTGGCTCTCTCTGCTTTCCTGCGGACTCCATCCTCAAAAGCACCTTTTTTCGCTTTCGGCAGCCTCCGGAGCAAAAAAGACAAACGTCCAGCTTTTGCTGCCACAGCAAAGGTGCCAGCGGGGAAAAGTAATGCTGGTTCTCACTGCCTCCTGGAACCCCTTCAAATGCCCCAGATAATTTGGCTCTCTCTGCTTTCCTGCGGACTCCATCCTCAAAAGCATCTGTTTTCACTTTCGGCGCCCTCCGGTGGTTAAAAGACAAACGTCCAGCTTTTGCTGCCGCAGCAAAGGTGCCAGCGGGGGAAAGTGATGCTGGTTCTCACTGCCTCCTGGAACTCTTTCAAATGCCCCAGACAATTTTGCACTCTCTGCTTTCCTGCGGACTCCATCCTCAAAAGCACCTGTTTTTGCTTTCGGCAGCCTCCGGAGCAAAAAAGACAAATGTCCAGCTTTTGCTGCCACAGCAAAGGTGCCAGCGGGGAAAAGTAATGCTGGTTCTCACTGCCTCCTGGAACTCTTTCAAATGCCACAGACAATTTGGCCCTCTCTGCTTTCCTGCGGACTCCATCCTCAAAAGCACCTGTTTTTGCTTTCGGCAGCCTCCGGAGCAAAAAAGACAAACGTCCAGCTTTTGCTGCCACAGCAAAGGTGCCAGCGGAGAAAAGTAATGCTGGTTCTCACTGCCTCCTGGAACCCTTTCAAATGCCACAGTCAATTTGGCTCTCTCTGCTTTCCTGCGGACTCCATCCTCAAAAGCACCTGTTTTCGCTTTCGGCAGCCTCCGGAGCAAAAAAGACAAACGTCCAGCTTTTGCTGCCACAGCAAAGGTGCCAGCGGGGAAAAGTAATGCTGGTTCTCACTGCCTCCTGGAACTCTGTCAAATGCCACAGACAATTTTGCACTCTCTGCTTTCCTGCGGACTCCATCCTCAAAAGCACCTGTTTTTGCTTTCGGCAGCCTCCGGAGCAAAAAAGACAAACGTCCAGCTTTTGCTGCCACAGCAAAGGTGCCAGCGGGGAAAAGTAATGCTGGTTCTCACTGCCTCCAGGAACTCTTTGAAATGCCCCAGACAATTTTGCACTCTCTGCTTTCCTGCGGACTCCATCCTCAAAAGCACCTGTTTTCGCTTTCGGCATCCTCAGGAGCAAAGAATACAAACGTCCAGCTTTTGCTGCCACAGCAAAGGTGCCAGCGGGGAAAAGTAATGCTGGTTCTAACTTCCTCCTGGAACCCCTTCAAATGCCCCAGACAATTTGGCTCTCTCTGCTTTACTGCGGAATCCATCCTCAAAAGCACCTGTTTTCGCTTTCGGCAGCCTCCGGAGCAAAAAAGACAAACGTCCAGCTTTTGCTGCCACAGCAAAGGTGCCAGCGGGGAAAAGTGATGCTGGTTCTCACTGCCTCCTGGAACTCTTTCAAATGCCCCAGACAATTTCGCCCTCTCTGCTTTCCTGCGGACTCCATCCTCAAAAGCACCTGTTTTCGCTTTCGGCGGTGTTTGGAGCAAAAAAGACAAACGTCCAGCTTTTGCTGCCACAGCAAAGGTGCCAGCGGGGAAAAGTGATGCTGGTTCTCACTGCCTCCTGGAACTCTTTCAAATGCCCCAGACAATTTCGCCCTCTCTGCTTTCCTGCGGACTCCATCCTCAAAAGCACCTGTTTTCGCTTTCGGCAACCTCCGGAGCAAAAAAGACAAACGTCCAGCTTTTGCTGCCACAGCAAAGGTGCCAGCGGGGAAAAGTAATGCTGGTTCTAACTTCCTCCTTGAACCCTTTCAAATGCCACAGACAATTTGGCTCTCTCTGCTTTACTGCGGACTCCATCCTCCAAAGCACCTTTTTTCGCTTTCGGCAGCCTCCGGAGCAAAAAAGACAAACGTCCAGCTTTTGCTGCCACAGCAAAGGTGCCAGCGGGGAAAAGTAATGCTGGTTCTCACTGCCTCCTGGAACCCCTTAAAATGCCCCAGATAATTTGGCTCTCTCTGCTTTCCTGCGGACTCCATCCTCAAAAGCATCTGTTTTCACTTTCGTCGCCCTCCGGTGGTTAAAAGACAAACGTCCAGCTTTTGCTGCCACAGCAAAGCTGCCAGCGGGGAAAAGTAATGCTGGTTCTAACTTCCTCCTGGAACCCCTTCAAATGCCCCAGACAATTTGGCTCTCTCTGCTTTACTGCGGAATCCATCCTCAAAAGCACCTGTTTTCGCTTTCGGCAGCCTCCGGAGCAAAAAAGACAAACGTCCAGCTTTTGCTGCCACAGCAAAGGTGCCAGCGGGGAAAAGTGATGCTGGTTCTCACTGCCTCCTGGAACTCTTTCAAATGCCCCAGACAATTTCGCCCTCTCTGCTTTCCTGCGGACTCCATCCTCAAAAGCACCTGTTTTCGCTTTCGGCGGTGTTTGGAGCAAAAAAGACAAACGTCCAGCTTTTGCTGCCACAGCAAAGGTGCCAGCGGGGAAAAGTGATGCTGGTTCTCACTGCCTCCTGGAACTCTTTCAAATGCCCCAGACAATTTCGCCCTCTCTGCTTTCCTGCGGACTCCATCCTCAAAAGCACCTGTTTTCGCTTTCGGCAACCTCCGGAGCAAAAAAGACAAACGTCCAGCTTTTGCTGCCACAGCAAAGGTGCCAGCGGGGAAAAGTAATGCTGGTTCTAACTTCCTCCTTGAACCCTTTCAAATGCCACAGACAATTTGGCTCTCTCTGCTTTACTGCGGACTCCATCCTCCAAAGCACCTTTTTTCGCTTTCGGCAGCCTCCGGAGCAAAAAAGACAAACGTCCAGCTTTTGCTGCCACAGCAAAGGTGCCAGCGGGGAAAAGTAATGCTGGTTCTCACTGCCTCCTGGAACCCCTTAAAATGCCCCAGATAATTTGGCTCTCTCTGCTTTCCTGCGGACTCCATCCTCAAAAGCATCTGTTTTCACTTTCGTCGCCCTCCGGTGGTTAAAAGACAAACGTCCAGCTTTTGCTGCCGCAGCAAAGGTGCCAGCGGGGGAAAGTGATGCTGGTTCTCACTGCCTCCTGGAACTCTTTCAAATGCCACAGACAATTTTGCACTCTCTGCTTTATTGCGGACTCCATCCTCAAAAGCACCTGTTTTTGCTTTCGGCAGCCTCCGGAGCAAAAAAGACAAATGTCCAGCTTTTGCTGCCACAGCAAAGGTGCCAGCGGGGAAAAGTAATGCTGGTTCTCACTGCCTCCTGGAACTCTTTCAAATGCCACAGACAATTTGGCCCTCTCTGCTTTCCTGCGGACTCCATCCTCAAAAGCACCTGTTTTTGCTTTCGGCAGCCTCCGGAGCAAAAAAGACAAACGTCCAGCTTTTGCTGCCACAGCAAAGGTGCCAGCGGAGAAAAGTAATGCTGGTTCTCACTGCCTCCTGGAACCCTTTCAAATGCCACAGTCAATTTGGCTCTCTATGCTTTCCTGCGGACTCCATCCTCAAAAGCACCTTTTTTCGCTTTCGGCAGCCTCCGGAGCAAAAAAGACAAACGTCCAGCTTTTGCTGCCACAGCAAAGGTGCCAGCGGGGAAAAGTAATGCTGGTTCTCACTGCCTCCTGGAACTCTGTCAAATGCCACAGACAATTTGGCCCTATCTGCTTTCCTGCGGACTCCATCCTCAAAAGCACCTGTTTTTGCTTTCGGCAGCCTCCGGAGCAAAAAAGACAAACGTCCAGCTTTTGCTGCCACAGCAAAGGTGCCAGCGGAGAAAAGTAATGCTGGTTCTCACTGCCTCCTGGAACCCTTTCAAATGCCACAGTCAATTTGGCTCTCTCTGCTTTCCTGCGGACTCCATCTTCAAAAGCACCTTTTTTCGCTTTCGGCAGCCTCCGGAGCAAAACAGACAAACGTCCAGCTTTTGCTGCCACAGCAAAGGTGCCAGCGGGGAAAAGTAATGCTGGTTCTCACTGCCTCCTGGAACTCTTTGAAATGCCCCAGACAATTTTGCACTCTCTGCTTTCCTGCGGACTCCATCCTCAAAAGCACCTGTTTTCGCTTTCGGCATCCTCAGGAGCAAAGAATACAAACGTCCAGCTTTTGCTGCCACAGCAAAGGTGCCAGCGGGGAAAAGTAATGCTGGTTCTCACTTCCTCCTGGAACCCTTTCAAATGCCACAGACAATTTGGCTCTCTCTGCTTTACTGCGGACTCCATCCTCAAAAGCACCTTTTTTCGCTTTCGGCAGCCTCCAGAGCAAAAAAGACAAACGTCCAGCTTTTGCTGCCACAGCAAAGGTGCCAGCGGGGAAAAGTGATGCTGGTTCTCACTGCCTCCTGGAACTCTTTCAAATGCCCCAGACAATTTGGCCCTCTCTGCTTTCCTGCGGACTCCATCCTCAAAAGCACCTGTTTTCGCTTTCGGCGGTGTTTCGAGCAAAAAAGACAAACGTTCAGCTTTTGCTGCCACACCAAAGGTGCCAGCGGGGAAAAGTAATGCTAGTTCTCACTGCCTCCTGGAACCCCTTCAAATGCCCCAGACAATTTGGCTCTCTCTGCTTTCCTGCGGACTCTATCCTCAAAAGCGCCTTTTTTCACTTTCGGCGCCCTCCGGTGGTTAAAAGACAAACGTCCAGCTTTTGCTGCCGCAGCAAAGGTGCCAGCGGGAAAAAGTAATGCTGGTTCTCACTGCCTCCTGGAACTCTTTCAAATGCCACAGTCAATTTGGCTCTCTCTGCTTTCCTGCGGACTCCATCCTCAAAAGCACCTGTTTTCGCTTTCGGCAGCCTCCGGAGCAAAAAAGACAAACGTCCAGCTTTTGCTGCCACAGCAAAGGTGCCAGCGGGGAAAAGTAATGCTGGTTCTCACTTCCTCCTGGAACCCTTTCAAATGCCACAGTCAATTTGGCTCTCTCTGCTTTCCTGCGGACTCCATCCTCAAAAGCATCTGTTTTCGCTTTCGGCAGCCTCCGGAGCAAAAAAGACAAACGTCCAGCTTTTGCTGCCAGAGCAAAGGTGCCAGCGGGGAAAAGTAATGCTGGATCTCACTGCCTCCTGGACCCTTTCAAATGCCACAGATAATTTGGCTCTCTCTGCTTTCCTGCGGACTCTATCCTCAAAAGCGCCTTTTTTCACTTTCGGCGCCCTCCGGTGGTTAAAAGACAAACGTCCAGCTTTTGCTGCCGCAGCAAAGGTGCCAGCGGGGAAAAGTGATGCTGGTTCTCACTGCCTCCTGGAACTCTTTCAAATGCCCCAGACAATTTTGCACTCTCTGCTTTCCTGCGGACTCCATCCTCAAAAGCACCTGTTTTTGCTTTCGGCATCCTCAGGAGCAAAAAAGACAAACGTCCAGCTTTTGCTGCCACAGCAAAGGTGCCAGCGGGGAAAAGTAATGCTGGTTCTCACTGCCTCCTGGAACCCTTTCAAATGCCCCAGACAATTTGGCCCTCTCTGCTTTCCTGCGGACTCCATCCTCAAAAGCACCTGTTTTCGCTTTCGGCAACCTCCGGAGCAAAAAAGACAAACGTCCAGCTTTTGCTGCCACAGCAAAGGTGCCAGCGGGGAAAAGTAATGCTGGTTCTCACTGCCTCCTGGAACCCCTTCAAATGCCCCAGATAATTTGGCTCTCTCTGCTTTCCTGCGCACTCCATCCTCAAAAGCATCTGTTTTCAATTTTGGCGCCCTCCGGTGGTTAAAAGACAAACGTCCAGCTTTTGCTGCCGCAGCAAAGGTGCCAGCGGGGGAAAGTGATGCTGGTTCTCACTGCCTCCTGGAACCCCTTTCAAATGCCACAGTCAATTTGGCTCTCTCTGCTTTCCTGCGGACTCCATCCTCAAAAGCACCTGTTTTCGCATTCGGCATCCTCAGGAGCAAAAAAGACAAACGTCCAGCTTTTGCTGCCACAGCAAAGGTGCCAGCGGCGAAAAGTAATGCTGGTTCTCACTTCCTCCTGGAACCCTTTCAAATGCCACAGTCAATTTGGCTCTCTCTGCTTTCCTGCGGACTCCATCCTCAAAAGCACCTTTTTTCGCTTTCGGTAGCCTCCGGAGCAAAAAAGACAAACGTCCAGCTTTTGCTGCCACAGCAAAGGTGCCAGCGGGGAAAAGTAATGCTGGTTCTCACTGCCTCCTGGAACTCTGTCAAATGCCACAGACAATTTGGCCCTATCTGCTTTCCTGCGGACTCCATCCTCAAAAGCACCTGTTTTCGCTTTCGGCAACCTCCGGAGCAAAAAAGACAAACGTCCAGCTTTTGCTGCCACAGCAAAGGTGCCAGCGGGGAAAAGTAATGCTGGTTCTCACTGCCTCCTGGAACTCTGTCAAATGCCACAGTCAATTTGGCTCTCTCTGCTTTCCTGCGGACTCCATCCTCAAAAGCACCTTTTTTCGCTTTCGGCAGCCTCCGGAGCAAAAAAGACAAACGTCCAGCTTTTGCTGCCACAGCAAAGGTGCCAGCAGGGAAAAGTAATGCTGGTTCTCACTGCCTCCTGGACCCTTTCAAATGCCACAGATAATTTGGCTCTCTCTGCTTTCCTGCGGACTCTATCCTCAAAAGCGCCTTTTTTCACTTTCGGCGCCCTCCGGTGGTTAAAAGACAAACGTCCAGCTTTTGCTGCCGCAGCAAAGGTGCCAGCGGGGAAAAGTGATGCTGGTTCTCACTGCCTCCTGGAACTCTTTCAAATGCCCCAGACAATTTTGCACTCTCTGCTTTCCTGCGGACTCCATCCTCAAAAGCACCTGTTTTTGCTTTCGGCATCCTCAGGAGCAAAAAAGACAAACGTCCAGCTTTTGCTGCCACAGCAAAGGTGCCAGCGGGGAAAAGTAATGCTGGTTCTCACTGCCTCCTGGAACTCTTTGAAATGCCCCAGACAATTTGGCCCTCTCTGCTTTCCTGCGGACTCCATCCTCAAAAGCACCTGTTTTCGCTTTCGGCAACCTCCGGAGCAAAAAAGACAAACGTCCAGCTTTTGCTGCCACAGCAAAGGTGCCAGCGGGGAAAAGTAATGCTGGTTCTCACTGCCTCCTGGAACCCCTTCAAATGCCCCAGATAATTTGGCTCTCTCTGCTTTCCTGCGCACTCCATCCTCAAAAGCATCTGTTTTCAATTTTGGCGCCCTCCGGTGGTTAAAAGACAAACGTCCAGCTTTTGCTGCCGCAGCAAAGGTGCCAGCGGGGGAAAGTGATGCTGGTTCTCACTGCCTCCTGGAACCCCTTTCAAATGCCACAGTCAATTTGGCTCTCTCTGCTTTCCTGCGGACTCCATCCTCAAATGCACCTGTTTTCGCTTTCGGCGGTGTTTGGAGCAAAAAAGACAAACGTCCAGCTTTTGCTGCCACAGCAAAGGTGCCAGCGGAGAAAAGTAATGCTGGTTCTCACTTCCTCCTGGAACCCTTTCAAATGCCACAGTCAATTTGGCTCTCTCTGCTTTCCTGCGGACTCCATCCTCAAAAGCACCTTTTTTCGCTTTCGGCAGCCTCCGGAGCAAAAAAGACAAACGTCCAGCTTTTGCTGCCACAGCAAAGGTGCCAGCGGGGAAAAGTAATGCTGGTTCTCACTGCCTCCTGGAACTCTTTCAAATGCCACAGACAATTTTGCACTCTCTGCTTTCCTGCGGACTCCATCCTCAAAAGCACCTGTTTTTGCTTTCGGCAGCCTCCGGAGCAAAAAAGACAAACGTCCAGCTTTTGCTGCCACAGCAAAGGTGCCAGCGGAGAAAAGTAATGCTGGTTCTCACTGCCTCCTGGAACCCTTTCAAATGCCACAGTCAATTTGGCTCTCTCTGCTTTCCTGCGGACTCCATCTTCAAAAGCACCTTTTTTCGCTTTCGGCAGCCTCCGGAGCAAAAAAGACAAACGTCCAGCTTTTGCTGCCACAGCAAAGGTGCCAGCGGGGAAAAGTAATGCTGGTTCTCACTGCCTCCTGGAACTCTGTCAAATGCCACTGACAATTTGGCCCTCTCTGCTTTCCTGCGGACTCCATCCTCAAAAGCACCTGTTTTCGCTTTCGGCAGCCTCCGGAGCAAAAAAGAAAAACGTCCAGCTTTTGCTGCCACAGCAAAGGTGCCAGCGGGGAAAAGTAATGCTGGTTCTCACTGCCTCCTGGAACTCTTTCAAATGCCACAGTCAATTTGGCTCTCTCTGCTTTCCTGCGGACTCCATCCTCAAAAGCACCTTTTTTCGCTTTCGGCAGCCTCCGGAGCAAAAAAGACAAACGTCCAGCTTTTGCTGCCACAGCAAAGGTGCCAGCGGGGAAAAGTAATGCTGGTTCTCACTGCCTCCTGGAACCCCTTAAAATGCCCCAGATAATTTGGCTCTCTCTGCTTTCCTGCGGACTCCATCCTCAAAAGCATCTGTTTTCACTTTCGGCGCCCTCCGGTGGTTAAAAGACAAACGTCCAGCTTTTGCTGCCGCAGCAAAGGTGCCAGCGGGGGAAAGTGATGCTGGTTCTCACTGCCTCCTGGAACTCTTTCAAATGCCCCAGACAATTTTGCACTCTCTGCTTTATTGCGGACTCCATCCTCAAAAGCACCTGTTTTTGCTTTCGGCAGCCTCCGGAGCAAAAAAGACAAATGTCCAGCTTTTGCTGCCACAGCAAAGGTGCCAGCGGGGAAAAGTAATGCTGGTTCTCACTGTTTCCTGGAACTCTTTCAAATGCCACAGACAATTTGGCCCTCTCTGCTTTCCTGCGGACTCCATCCTCAAAAGCACCTGTTTTTGCTTTCGGCAGCCTCCGGAGCAAAAAAGACAAACGTCCAGCTTTTGCTGCCACAGCAAAGGTGCCAGCGGAGAAAAGTAATGCTGGTTCTCACTGCCTCCTGGAACCCTTTCAAATGCCACAGTCAATTTGGCTCTCTATGCTTTCCTGCGGACTCCATCCTCAAAAGCACCTTTTTTCGCTTTCGGCAGCCTCCGGAGCAAAAAAGACAAACGTCCAGCTTTTGCTGCCACAGCAAAGGTGCCAGCGGGGAAAAGTAATGCTGGTTCTCACTGCCTCCTGGAACTCTGTCAAATGCCACAGACAATTTTGCACTCTCTGCTTTCCTGCGGACTCCATCCTCAAAAGCACCTGTTTTTGCTTTCGGCAGCCTCCGGAGCAAAAAAGACAAACGTCCAGCTTTTGCTGCCACAGCAAAGGTGCCAGCGGGGAAAAGTAATGCTGGTTCTCACTGCCTCCTGGAACTCTTTGAAATGCCCCAGACAATTTTGCACTCTCTGCTTTCCTGCGGACTCCATCCTCAAAAGCACCTGTTTTCGCTTTCGGCATCCTCAGGAGCAAAGAATACAAACGTCCAGCTTTTGCTGCCACAGCAAAGGTGCCAGCGGGGAAAAGTAATGCTGGTTCTCACTTCCTCCTGGAACCCTTTCAAATGCCACAGACAATTTGGCTCTCTCTGCTTTACTGCGGACTCCATCCTCAAAAGCACCTTTTTTCGCTTTCGGCAGCCTCCAGAGCAAAAAAGACAAACGTCCAGCTTTTGCTGCCACAGCAAAGGTGCCAGCGGGGAAAAGTGATGCTGGTTCTCACTGCCTCCTGGAACTCTTTCAAATGCCCCAGACAATTTGGCCCTCTCTGCTTTCCTGCGGACTCCATCCTCAAAAGCACCTGTTTTCGCTTTCGGCGGTGTTTCGAGCAAAAAAGACAAACGTTCAGCTTTTGCTGCCACACCAAAGGTGCCAGCGGGGAAAAGTAATGCTAGTTCTCACTGCCTCCTGGAACCCCTTCAAATGCCCCAGACAATTTGGCTCTCTCTGCTTTCCTGCGGACTCTATCCTCAAAAGCGCCTTTTTTCACTTTCGGCGCCCTCCGGTGGTTAAAAGACAAACGTCCAGCTTTTGCTGCCGCAGCAAAGGTGCCAGCGGGAAAAAGTAATGCTGGTTCTCACTGCCTCCTGGAACTCTTTCAAATGCCACAGTCAATTTGGCTCTCTCTGCTTTCCTGCGGACTCCATCCTCAAAAGCACCTGTTTTCGCTTTCGGCAGCCTCCGGAGCAAAAAAGACAAACGTCCAGCTTTTGCTGCCACAGCAAAGGTGCCAGCGGGGAAAAGTAATGCTGGTTCTCACTTCCTCCTGGAACCCTTTCAAATGCCACAGTCAATTTGGCTCTCTCTGCTTTCCTGCGGACTCCATCCTCAAAAGCATCTGTTTTCGCTTTCGGCAGCCTCCGGAGCAAAAAAGACAAACGTCCAGCTTTTGCTGCCACAGCAAAGGTGCCAGCGGGGAAAAGTAATGCTGGATCTCACTGCCTCCTGGACCCTTTCAAATGCCACAGATAATTTGGCTCTCTCTGCTTTCCTGCGGACTCTATCCTCAAAAGCGCCTTTTTTCACTTTCGGCGCCCTCCGGTGGTTAAAAGACAAACGTCCAGCTTTTGCTGCCGCAGCAAAGGTGCCAGCGGGGAAAAGTGATGCTGGTTCTCACTGCCTCCTGGAACTCTTTCAAATGCCCCAGACAATTTTGCACTCTCTGCTTTCCTGCGGACTCCATCCTCAAAAGCACCTGTTTTTGCTTTCGGCATCCTCAGGAGCAAAAAAGACAAACGTCCAGCTTTTGCTGCCACAGCAAAGGTGCCAGCGGGGAAAAGTAATGCTGGTTCTCACTGCCTCCTGGAACCCTTTCAAATGCCCCAGACAATTTGGCCCTATCTGCTTTCCTGCGGACTCCATCCTCAAAAGCACCTGTTTTCGCTTTCGGCAACCTCCGGAGCAAAAAAGACAAACGTCCAGCTTTTGCTGCCACAGCAAAGGTGCCAGCGGGGAAAAGTAATGCTGGTTCTCACTGCCTCCTGGAACCCCTTCAAATGCCCCAGATAATTTGGCTCTCTCTGCTTTCCTGCGCACTCCATCCTCAAAAGCATCTGTTTTCAATTTTGGCGCCCTCCGGTGGTTAAAAGACAAACGTCCAGCTTTTGCTGCCGCAGCAAAGGTGCCAGCGGGGGAAAGTGATGCTGGTTCTCACTGCCTCCTGGAACCCCTTTCAAATGCCACAGTCAATTTGGCTCTCTCTGCTTTCCTGCGGACTCCATCCTCAAAAGCACCTGTTTTCGCATTCGGCATCCTCAGGAGCAAAAAAGACAAACGTCCAGCTTTTGCTGCCACAGCAAAGGTGCCAGCGGCGAAAAGTAATGCTGGTTCTCACTTCCTCCTGGAACCCTTTCAAATGCCACAGTCAATTTGGCTCTCTCTGCTTTCCTGCGGACTCCATCCTCAAAAGCACCTTTTTTCGCTTTCGGTAGCCTCCGGAGCAAAAAAGACAAACGTCCAGCTTTTGCTGCCACAGCAAAGGTGCCAGCGGGGAAAAGTAATGCTGGTTCTCACTGCCTCCTGGAACTCTGTCAAATGCCACAGACAATTTGGCCCTATCTGCTTTCCTGCGGACTCCATCCTCAAAAGCACCTGTTTTCGCTTTCGGCAACCTCCGGAGCAAAAAAGACAAACGTCCAGCTTTTGCTGCCACAGCAAAGGTGCCAGCGGGGAAAAGTAATGCTGGTTCTCACTGCCTCCTGGAACTCTGTCAAATGCCACAGTCAATTTGGCTCTCTCTGCTTTCCTGCGGACTCCATCCTCAAAAGCACCTTTTTTCGCTTTCGGCAGCCTCCGGAGCAAAAAAGACAAACGTCCAGCTTTTGCTGCCACAGCAAAGGTGCCAGCAGGGAAAAGTAATGCTGGTTCTCACTGCCTCCTGGACCCTTTCAAATGCCACAGATAATTTGGCTCTCTCTGCTTTCCTGCGGACTCTATCCTCAAAAGCGCTTTTTTTCACTTTCGGCGCCCTCCGGTGGTTAAAAGACAAACGTCCAGCTTTTGCTGCCGCAGCAAAGGTGCCAGCGGGGAAAAGTGATGCTGGTTCTCACTGCCTCCTGGAACTCTTTCAAATGCCCCAGACAATTTTGCACTCTCTGCTTTCCTGCGGACTCCATCCTCAAAAGCACCTGTTTTTGCTTTCGGCATCCTCAGGAGCAAAAAAGACAAACGTCCAGCTTTTGCTGCCACAGCAAAGGTGCCAGCGGGGAAAAGTAATGCTGGTTCTCACTGCCTCCTGGAACTCTTTGAAATGCCCCAGACAATTTGGCCCTCTCTGCTTTCCTGCGGACTCCATCCTCAAAAGCACCTGTTTTCGCTTTCGGCAACCTCCGGAGCAAAAAAGACAAACGTCCAGCTTTTGCTGCCACAGCAAAGGTGCCAGCGGGGAAAAGTAATGCTGGTTCTCACTGCCTCCTGGAACCCCTTCAAATGCCCCAGATAATTTGGCTCTCTCTGCTTTCCTGCGCACTCCATCCTCAAAAGCATCTGTTTTCAATTTTGGCGCCCTCCGGTGGTTAAAAGACAAACGTCCAGCTTTTGCTGCCGCAGCAAAGGTGCCAGCGGGGGAAAGTGATGCTGGTTCTCACTGCCTCCTGGAACCCCTTTCAAATGCCACAGTCAATTTGGCTCTCTCTGCTTTCCTGCGGACTCCATCCTCAAATGCACCTGTTTTCGCTTTCGGCGGTGTTTGGAGCAAAAAAGACAAACGTCCAGCTTTTGCTGCCACAGCAAAGGTGCCAGCGGGGAAAAGTAATGCTGGTTCTCACTTCCTCCTGGAACCCTTTCAAATGCCACAGTCAATTTGGCTCTCTCTGCTTTCCTGCGGACTCCATCCTCAAAAGCACCTTTTTTCGCTTTCGGCAGCCTCCGGAGCAAAAAAGACAAACGTCCAGCTTTTGCTGCCACAGCAAAGGTGCCAGCGGGGAAAAGTAATGCTGGTTCTCACTGCCTCCTGGAACTCTTTCAAATGCCACAGACAATTTTGCACTCTCTGCTTTCCTGCGGACTCCATCCTCAAAAGCACCTGTTTTTGCTTTCGGCAGCCTCCGGAGCAAAAAAGACAAACGTCCAGCTTTTGCTGCCACAGCAAAGGTGCCAGCGGAGAAAAGTAATGCTGGTTCTCACTGCCTCCTGGAACCCTTTCAAATGCCACAGTCAATTTGGCTCTCTCTGCTTTCCTGCGGACTCCATCTTCAAAAGCACCTTTTTTCGCTTTCGGCAGCCTCCGGAGCAAAAAAGACAAACGTCCAGCTTTTGCTGCCACAGCAAAGGTGCCAGCGGGGAAAAGTAATGCTGGTTCTCACTGCCTCCTGGAACTCTGTCAAATGCCACTGACAATTTGGCCCTCTCTGCTTTCCTGCGGACTCCATCCTCAAAAGCACCTGTTTTCGCTTTCGGCAGCCTCCGGAGCAAAAAAGAAAAACGTCCAGCTTTTGCTGCCACAGCAAAGGTGCCAGCGGGGAAAAGTAATGCTGGTTCTCACTGCCTCCTGGAACTCTTTCAAATGCCACAGTCAATTTGGCTCTCTCTGCTTTCCTGCGGACTCCATCCTCAAAAGCACCTTTTTTCGCTTTCGGCAGCCTCCGGAGCAAAAAAGACAAACGTCCAGCTTTTGCTGCCACAGCAAAGGTGACAGCGGGGAAAAGTAATGCTGGTTCTCACTGCCTCCTGGAACCCCTTAAAATGCCCCAGATAATTTGGCTCTCTCTGCTTTCCTGCGGACTCCATCCTCAAAAGCATCTGTTTTCACTTTCGGCGCCCTCCGGTGGTTAAAAGACAAACGTCCAGCTTTTGCTGCCGCAGCAAAGGTGCCAGCGGGGGAAAGTGATGCTGGTTCTCACTGCCTCCTGGAACTCTTTCAAATGCCCCAGACAATTTTGCACTCTCTGCTTTATTGCGGACTCCATCCTCAAAAGCACCTGTTTTTGCTTTCGGCAGCCTCCGGAGCAAAAAAGACAAATGTCCAGCTTTTGCTGCCACAGCAAAGGTGCCAGCGGGGAAAAGTAATGCTGGTTCTCACTGCCTCCTGGAACTCTTTCAAATGCCACAGACAATTTGGCCCTCTCTGCTTTCCTGCGGACTCCATCCTCAAAAGCACCTGTTTTTGCTTTCGGCAGCCTCCGGAGCAAAAAAGACAAACGTCCAGCTTTTGCTGCCACAGCAAAGGTGCCAGCGGAGAAAAGTAATGCTGGTTCTCACTGCCTCCTGGAACCCTTTCAAATGCCACAGTCAATTTGGCTCTCTATGCTTTCCTGCGGACTCCATCCTCAAAAGCACCTTTTTTCGCTTTCGGCAGCCTCCGGAGCAAAAAAGACAAACGTCCAGCTTTTGCTGCCACAGCAAAGGTGCCAGCGGGGAAAAGTAATGCTGGTTCTCACTGCCTCCTGGAACTCTGTCAAATGCCACAGACAATTTTGCACTCTCTGCTTTCCTGCGGACTCCATCCTCAAAATTACCTGTTTTTGCTTTCGGCAGCCTCCGGAGCAAAAAAGACAAACGTCCAGCTTTTGCTGCCACAGCAAAAGGTGCCAGCGGGGAAAAGTAATGCTGGTTCTCACGGCCTCCTGGAACTCTTTTCAAATGCCCCAGACAATTTTGCACTCTCTGCTTTCCTGCGGACTCCATCCTCAAAAGCACCTGTTTTCGCTTTCGGCATCCTCAGGAGCAAAGAATACAAACGTCCAGCTTTTTGCTGCCACAGCAAAGCTGCCAGCGGGGAAAAGTAATGCTGGTTCTAACTTCCTCCTGGAACCCCTTCAAATGCCCAGACAATTTGGCTCTCTCTGCTTTACTGCGGACTCCATCCTCAAAAGCACCTTTTTTCCGCTTTCGGCAGCCTCCGGAGCAAAAAAGACAAACGTCCAGCTTTTGCTGCCACAGCAAAGGTGCCAGCGGGGAAAAGTGATGCTGGTTCTCACTGCCTCCTGGAACTCTTTCAAATGCCCCAGACAATTTGGCCCTCTCTGCTTTCCTGCGGACTCCATCCTCAAAAGCACCTGTTTTCGCTTTCGGGTGTTTCGAGCAAAAAAGACAAACGTTCAGCTTTTGCTGCCACAGCAAAGGTGCCAGCGGGGGAAAAGTAATGCTAGTTCTCACTGCCTCCTGGAACCCTTTCAAATGCCCCAGACAATTTGGCCCTCTCTGCTTTCCTGCGGACTCCATCCTCAAAAGCACCTGTTTCGCTTTCGCAGCCTCCGGAGCAAAAAAGACAAACGTCCAGCTTTTGCTGCCACAGCAAAGGTGCCAGCGGGGAAAAGTAATGCTGGTTCTCACTGCCTCCTGGAACCCTTTCAAATGCCACAGACAATTTGGCTCTCTCTGCTTTCCTGCGGACTCCATCCTCAAAAGCACCTGTTTTCGCTTTCGGCAGCCTCCGGAGCAAAAAAGACAAACGTCCAGCTTTTGCTGCCACAGCAAAGGTGCCAGCGGGGAAAAGTAATGCTGGTTCTCACTGCCTCCTGGAACCCCTTCAAATGCCCCAGACATTTGGCTCTCTCTGCTTTCCTGCGGACTCTCTCTCAAAAGCGCCTTTTTTCACTTTCGGCGCCCTCCGGTGGTTAAAAGACAAACGTCCAGCTTTTGCTGCCACAGCAAAGGTGCCAGCGGGAAAAGTAATGCTGGTTCTCACTGCCTCCTGGAACTCTTTCAAATGCCCAGACAATTTGGCCCTCTGTACTTTCTGCGGACTCCATCCTCAAAAGCACCTGTTTTCGCTTTCGGCAGCCTCCGGAGCAAAAAAGACAAACGTCCCAGCTTTTGCTGCCCACAGCAAAGGTGCCAGCGGGGAAAAGTAATGCTGGTTCTCACTGCCTCCTGGAACTCTTTCAAATGCCCCAGACAATTTGGCCCTCTCTGCTTTCCTGCGGACTCCATCCTCAAAAGCACCTGTTTTCGCTTTCGGCGGTGTTTGGAGCAAAAAGACAAACGTCCAGCTTTTGCTGCCACAGCAAAGGTGCCAGCGGGGAAAAGTGATGCTGGTTCTCACTGCCTCCTGGAACTCTTTCAAATGCCCCAGACAATTTCGCCCTCTCTGCTTTCCTGCGGACTCCATCCTCAAAGCACCTGTTTTCGCTTCGGCAACCTCCGGAGCAAAAAGACAAACGTCCAGCTTTTGCTGCCCACAGCAAAGGTGCCAGCGGGGAAAAGTAATGCTGGTTCTAACTTCCTCTTGAACCCTTTCAAATGCAACAGACAATTTGGCTCTCTCTGCTTTACTGCGGACTCCATCCTCAAAAGCACCTTTTTTCGCTTTCGGCAGCCTCCGGAGCAAAAAAGACAAACGTCCAGCTTTTGCTGCCACAGCAAAGGTGCCAGCGGGGAAAAGTGATGCTGGTTCTCACTGCCTCCTGGAACTCTTTCAAATGCCCCAGACAATTTGGCCCTCTCTGCTTTCCTGCGGACTCCATCCTCAAAAGCACCTGGTTTTCGCTTTCGGGGTGTTTCGAGCAAAAAAGACAAACGTTCAGCTTTTGCTGCCACAGCAAAGGTGCCAGCGGGGAAAAGTAATGCTAGTTCTCACTGCCTCCTGGAACCCTTTCAAATGCCCCAGACAATTTGGCCCTCTCTGCTTTTCCTGCGGACTCCATCCTCAAAAGCACCTGTTTTCGCTTTCGGCAACCTCCGGAGCAAAAAAGACAAACGTCCAGCTTTTGCTGCCACAGCAAAGGTGCCAGCGGGGAAAAGTAATGCTGGTTCTCACTGCCTCCTGGAACCCCTTCAAATGCCCCAGACAATTTGGCTCTCTCTGCTTTCCTGCGGACTCTATCCTCAAAAGCGCCTTTTTTCACTTTCGGCGCCCTCCGGTGGTTAAAAGGACAAACGTCCAGCTTTTGCTGCCGCAGCAAAGGTGCCAGCGGGAAAAGTAATGCTGGTTCTCACTGCCTCCTGGAACCCTTTCAAATGCCACAGACAATTTGGCCCTCTCTGCTTTCCTGCGGACTCCATCCTCAAAAGCACCTGTTTTCGCTTTCGGCAGCCTCCGGAGCAAAAAGACAAACGTCCAGCTTTTGCTGCCACAGCAAAGGTGCCAGCGGGGAAAAGTAATGCTGGTTCTCACTGCCTCCTGGAACCCTTTCAAATGCACCACACAATTTGGCCCTCTCTGCTTTCCTGCAGACTCCATCCTCAAAAGCATCTGTTTTCGCTTTCGGCAACCTCCGGAGCAAAAAAACAAACGTCCAGCTTTTGCTGCCACAGCAAAGGTGCCAGCGGGGAAAAGTAATGCTGGTTCTAACTTCCTCCTGGAACCCTTTCAAATGCCACAGACAATTTGGCTCTCTCTGCTTTACTGCGGACTCCATCCTCAAAAGCACCTTTTTTCGCTTTCCGGCAGCCTCCAGAGCAAAAAAGACAAACGTCCAGCTTTTGCTGCCACAGCAAAGGTGCCAGCGGGGAAAAGTAATGCTGGTTCTCACTGCCTCCTGGAACTCTTTCAAATGCCCCAGACAATTTGGCCCTCTCTGCTTTCCTGCGGACTCCATCCTCAAAAGCACCTGTTTTCGCTTTCGGCGGTGTTTCGAGCAAAAAAGACAAACGTTCAGCTTTTGCTGCCACAGCAAAGGTGCCAGCGGGGAAAAGTAATGCTAGTTCTCACTGCCTCCTGGAACCCTTTCAAATGCCCCACACAATTTGGCCCTCTCTGCTTTCCTGCGGACTCCATCCTCAAAAGCACCTGTTTTTGCTTTCGGCAGCCTCCGGAGCAAAAAAGACAAACGTCCAGCTTTTGCTGCCACAGCAAAGGTGCCAGCGGGGAAAAGTAATGCTGGTTCTCACTGCCTCCTGGAACCCTTTCAAATGCCCCAGACAATTTGGCCCTCTCTGCTTTCCTGCGCACTCCATCCTCAAAAGCATCTGTTTTCAATTTTGGCGCCCTCCGGTGGTTAAAAGACAAACGTCCAGCTTTTGCTGCCGCAGCAAAGGTGCCAGCGGGGGAAAGTGATGCTGGTTCTCACTGCCTCCTGGAACCCCTTTCAAATGCCACAGTCAATTTGGCTCTCTCTGCTTTCCTGCGGACTCCATCCTCAAATGCACCTGTTTTCGCTTTCGGCGGTGTTTGGAGCAAAAAAGACAAACGTCCAGCTTTTGCTGCCACAGCAAAGGTGCCAGCGGGGAAAAGTAATGCTGGTTCTCACTTCCTCCTGGAACCCTTTCAAATGCCACAGTCAATTTGGCTCTCTCTGCTTTCCTGCGGACTCCATCCTCAAAAGCACCTTTTTTCGCTTTCGGCAGCCTCCGGAGCAAAAAAGACAAACGTCCAGCTTTTGCTGCCACAGCAAAGGTGCCAGCGGGGAAAAGTAATGCTGGTTCTCACTGCCTCCTGGAACTCTTTCAAATGCCACAGACAATTTTGCACTCTCTGCTTTCCTGCGGACTCCATCCTCAAAAGCACCTGTTTTTGCTTTCGGCAGCCTCCGGAGCAAAAAAGACAAACGTCCAGCTTTTGCTGCCACAGCAAAGGTGCCAGCGGAGAAAAGTAATGCTGGTTCTCACTGCCTCCTGGAACCCTTTCAAATGCCACAGTCAATTTGGCTCTCACTGCTTTCCTGCGGACTCCATCTTCAAAAGCACCTTTTTTCGCTTTCGGCAGCCTCCGGAGCAAAAAAGACAAACGTCCAGCTTTTGCTGCCACAGCAAAGGTGCCAGCGGGGAAAAGTGATGCTGGTTCTCACTGCCTCCTGGAACTCTTTCAAATGCCCCAGACAATTTGGCCCTCTCTGCTTTCCTGCGGACTCCATCCTCAAAAGCACCTGTTTTCGCTTTCGGGGTGTTTCGAGCAAAAAAGACAAACGTTCAGCTTTTGCTGCCACAGCAAAGGTGCCAGCGGGGAAAAGTAATGCTAGTTCTCACTGCCTCCTGGAACCCTTTCAAATGCCCCAGACAATTTGGCCCTCTCTGCTTTCCTGCGGACTCCATCCTCAAAAGCACCTGTTTTTGCTTTCGGCAGCCTCCGGAGCAAAAAAGACAAACGTCCAGCTTTTGCTGCCACAGCAAAGGTGCCAGCGGGGAAAAGTAATGCTGGTTCTCACTGCCTCCTGGAACCCTTTCAAATGCCACAGACAATTTGGCCCTCTCTGCTTTCCTGCGGACTCCATCCTCAAAAGCACCTGTTTTCGCTTTCGGCAGCCTCCGGAGCAAAAAAGACAAACGTCCAGCTTTTGCTGCCACAGCAAAGGTGCCAGCGGGGAAAAGTAATGCTGGTTCTCACTGCCTCCTGGAACCCCTTCAAATGCCCCAGACAATTTGGCTCTCTCTGCTTTCCTGCGGACTCTCTCCTCAAAAGCGCCTTTTTTCACTTTCGGCGCCCTCCGGTGGTTAAAAGACAAACGTCCAGCTTTTGCTGCCACAGCAAAGGTGCCAGCGGGGAAAAGTAATGCTGGTTATCACTGCCTCCTGGAACTCTTTCAAATGCCACAGACAATTTGGCCCTCTGTACTTTTCTGCGGACTCCATCCTCAAAAGCACCTGTTTTCGCTTTCGGCAGCCTCCGGAGCAAAAAAGACAAACGTCCAGCTTTTGCTGCCACAGCAAAGGTGCCAGCGGGGAAAAGTAATGCTGGTTCTCACTGCCTCCTGGAACCCTTTCAAATGCCACAGACAATTTGGCCCTCTCTGCTTTCCTGCGGACTCCATCCTCAAAAGCACCTGTTTTCGCTTTCGGCGGTGTTTGGAGCAAAAAAGACAAACGTCCAGCTTTTGCTGCCACAGCAAAGGTGCCAGCGGGGAAAAGTGATGCTGGTTCTCACTGCCTCCTGGAACTCTTTCAAATGCCCCAGACAATTTCGCCCTCTCTGCTTTCCTGCGGACTCCATCCTCAAAAGCACCTGTTTTCGCTTTCGGCAACCTCCGGAGCAAAAAAGACAAACGTCCAGCTTTTGCTGCCACAGCAAAGGTGCCAGCGGGGAAAAGTAATGCTGGTTCTAACTTCCTCCTTGAACCCTTTCAAATGCCACAGACAATTTGGCTCTCTCTGCTTTACTGCGGACTCCATCCTCAAAAGCACCTTTTTTCGCTTTCGGCAGCCTCCGGAGCAAAAAAGACAAACGTCCAGCTTTTGCTGCCACAGCAAAGGTGCCAGCGGGGAAAAGTAATGCTGGTTCTCACTGCCTCCTGGAACCCCTTCAAATGCCCCAGACAATTTGGCTCTCTCTGCTTTCCTGCGGACTCCATCCTCAAAAGCACCTGTTTTCGCTTTCGGAGTGTTTCGAGCAAAAAAGACAAACGTTCAGCTTTTGCTGCCACAGCAAAGGTGCCAGCGGGGAAAAGTAATGCTAGTTCTCACTGCCTCCTGGAACCCTTTCAAATGCCCCAGACAATTTGGCCCTCTCTGCTTTCCTGCGGACTCCATCCTCAAAAGCACCTGTTTTCGCTTTCGGCAACCTCCGGAGCAAAAAAGACAAACGTCCAGCTTTTGCTGCCACAGCAAAGGTGCCAGCGGGGAAAAGTAATGCTGGTTCTCACTGCCTCCTGGAACCCCTTCAAATGCCCCAGACAATTTGGCTCTCTCTGCTTTCCTGCGGACTCTATCCTCAAAAGCGCCTTTTTTCACTTTCGGCGCCCTCCGGTGGTTAAAAGACAAACGTCCAGCTTTTGCTGCCGCAGCAAAGGTGCCAGCGGGGAAAAGTAATGCTGGTTCTCACTGCCTCCTGGAACCCTTTCAAATGCCACAGACAATTTGGCCCTCTCTGCTTTCCTGCGGACTCCATCCTCAAAAGCACCTGTTTTCGCTTTCGGCAGCCTCCGGAGCAAAAAAGACAAACGTCCAGCTTTTGCTGCCACAGCAAAGGTGCCAGCGGGGAAAAGTAATGCTGGTTCTCACTGCCTCCTGGAACCCTTTCAAATGCACCACACAATTTGGCCCTCTCTGCTTTCCTGCAGACTCCATCCTCAAAAGCATCTGTTTTCGCTTTCGGCAACCTCCGGAGCAAAAAAAACAAACGTCCAGCTTTTGCTGCCACAGCAAAGGTGCCAGCGGGGAAAAGTAATGCTGGTTCTCACTGCCTCCTGGAACTCTTTCAAATGCCCCAGACAATTTGGCCCTCTCTGCTTTCCTGCGGACTCCATCCTCAAAAGCACCTGTTTTCGCTTTCGGCGGTGTTTCGAGCAAAAAAGACAAACGTTCAGCTTTTGCTGCCACAGCAAAGGTGCCAGCGGGGAAAAGTAATGCTAGTTCTCACTGCCTCCTGGAACCCTTTCAAATGCCACAGACAATTTGGCCCTCTCTGCTTTCCTGCGGACTCCATCCTCAAAAGCACCTGTTTTTGCTTTCGGCAGCCTCCGGAGCAAAAAAGACAAACGTCCAGCTTTTGCTGCCACAGCAAAGGTGCCAGCGGGGAAAAGTAATGCTGGTTCTCACTGCCTCCTGGAACCCTTTCAAATGCCCCAGACAATTTGGCCCTCTCTGCTTTCCTGCGCACTCCATCCTCAAAAGCATCTGTTTTCAATTTTGGCGCCCTCCGGTGGTTAAAAGACAAACGTCCAGCTTTTGCTGCCGCAGCAAAGGTTCCAGCGGGGGAAAGTGATGCTGGTTCTCACTGCCTCCTGGAACCCCTTTCAAATGCCACAGTCAATTTGGCTCTCTCTGCTTTCCTGCGGACTCCATCCTCAAATGCACCTGTTTTCGCTTTCGGCGGTGTTTGGAGCAAAAAAGACAAACGTCCAGCTTTTGCTGCCACAGCAAAGGTGCCAGCGGGGAAAAGTAATGCTGGTTCTCACTTCCTCCTGGAACCCTTTCAAATGCCACAGTCAATTTGGCTCTCTCTGCTTTCCTGCGGACTCCATCCTCAAAAGCACCTTTTTTCGCTTTCGGCAGCCTCCGGAGCAAAAAAGACAAACGTCCAGCTTTTGCTGCCACAGCAAAGGTGCCAGCGGGGAAAAGTAATGCTGGTTCTCACTGCCTCCTGGAACTCTTTCAAATGCCACAGACAATTTTGCACTCTCTGCTTTCCTGCGGACTCCATCCTCAAAAGCACCTGTTTTTGCTTTCGGCAGCCTCCGGAGCAAAAAAGACAAACGTCCAGCTTTTGCTGCCACAGCAAAGGTGCCAGCGGAGAAAAGTAATGCTGGTTCTCACTGCCTCCTGGAACCCTTTCAAATGCCACAGTCAATTTGGCTCTCTCTGCTTTCCTGCGGACTCCATCTTCAAAAGCACCTTTTTTCGCTTTCGGCAGCCTCCGGAGCAAAAAAGACAAACGTCCAGCTTTTGCTGCCACAGCAAAGGTGCCAGCGGGGAAAAGTAATGCTGGTTCTCACTGCCTCCTGGAACTCTGTCAAATGCCACAGACAATTTGGCCCTCTCTGCTTTCCTGCGGACTCCATCCTCAAAAGCACCTGTTTTCGCTTTCGGCAACCTCCGGAGCAAAAAAGACAAACGTCCAGCTTTTGCTGCCACAGCAAAGGTGCCAGCGGGGAAAAGTAATGCTGGTTCTCACTGCCTCCTGGAACTCTTTCAAATGCCACAGTCAATTTGGCTCTCTCTGCTTTCCTGCGGACTCCATCCTCAAAAGCACCTTTTTTCGCTTTCGGCAGCCTCCGGAGCAAAAAAGACAAACGTCCAGCTTTTGCTGCCACAGCAAAGGTGCCAGCGGGGAAAAGTAATGCTGGTTCTCACTGCCTCCTGGAACCCCTTAAAATGCCCCAGATAATTTGGCTCTCTCTGCTTTCCTGCGGACTCCATCCTCAAAAGCATCTGTTTTCACTTTCGGCGCCCTCCGGTGGTTAAAAGACAAACGTCCAGCTTTTGCTGCCGCAGCAAAGGTGCCAGCGGGGTAAAGTCATGCTGGTTCTCACTGCCTCCTGGAACTCTTTCAAATGCCCCAGACAATTTTGCACTCTCTGCTTTCCTGCGGACTCTATCCTCAAAAGCACCTGTTTTTGCTTTCGGCAGCCTCCGGAGCAAAAAAGACAAATGTCCAGCTTTTGCTGCCACAGCAAAGGTGCCAGCGGGGAAAAGTAATGCTGGTTCTCACTGCCTCCTGGAACTCTTTCAAATGCCACAGACAATTTGGCCCTCTCTGCTTTCCTGCGGACTCCATCCTCAAAAGCACCTGTTTTTGCTTTCGGCAGCCTCCGGAGCAAAAAAGACAAACGTCCAGCTTTTGCTGCCACAGCAAAGGTGCCAGCGGAGAAAAGTAATGCTGGTTCTCACTGCCTCCTGGAACCCTTTCAAATGCCACAGTCAATTTGGCTCTCTCTGCTTTCCTGCGGACTCCATCCTCAAAAGCACCTTTTTTCGCTTTCGGCAGCCTCCGGAGCAAAAAAGACAAACGTCCAGCTTTTGCTGCCACAGCAAAGGTGCCAGCGGGGAAAAGTAATGCTGGTTCTCACTGCCTCCTGGAACTCTGTCAAATGCCACAGACAATTTTGCACTCTCTGCTTTCCTGCGGACTCCATCCTCAAAAGCACCTGTTTTTGCTTTCGGCAGCCTCCGGAGCAAAAAAGACAAACGTCCAGCTTTTGCTGCCACAGCAAAGGTGCCAGCGGGGAAAAGTAATGCTGGTTCTCACTGCCTCCTGGAACTCTTTCAAATGCCCCAGACAATTTTGCACTCTCTGCTTTCCTGCGGACTCCATCCTCAAAAGCACCTGTTTTCTCTTTCGGCATAATCAGGAGCAAAGAATACAAACGTCCAGCTTTTGCTGCCACAGCAAAGCTGCCAGCGGGGAAAAGTAATGCTGGTTCTAACTTCCTCCTGGAACCCCTTCAAATGCCCCAGACAATTTGGCTCTCTCTGCTTTACTGCGGACTCCATCCTCAAAAGCACCTTTTTTCGCTTTCGGCAGCCTCCGGAGCAAAAAAGACAAACGTCCAGCTTTTGCTGCCACAGCAAAGGTGCCAGCGGGGAAAAGTGATGCTGGTTCTCACTGCCTCCTGGAACTCTTTCAAATGCCCAAGACAATTTGGCCCTCTCTGCTTTCCTGCGGACTCCATCCTCAAAAGCACCTGTTTTCGCTTTCGGGGTGTTTCGAGCAAAAAAGACAAACATTCAGCTTTTGCTGCCAGAGCAAAGGTGCCAGCGGGGAAAAGTAATGCTGGTTCTCACTGCCTCCTGGAACCCTTTCAAATGCCACAGACAATTTGGCCCTCTCTGCTTTCCTGCGGACTCCATCCTCAAAAGCACCTGTTTTCGCTTTCGGCAGCCTCCGGAGCAAAAAAGACAAACGTCCAGCTTTTGCTGCCACAGCAAAGGTGCCAGCGGGGAAAAGTAATGCTGGTTCTCACTGCCTCCTGGAACCTCTTCAAATGCCCCAGACAATTTGGCTCTCTCTGCTTTCCTGCGGACTCTCTCCTCAAAAGCGCCTTTTTTCACTTTCGGCGCCCTCCGGTGGTTAAAAGACAAACGTCCAGCTTTTGCTGCCACAGCAAAGGTGCCAGCGGGGAAAAGTAATGCTGGTTATCACTGCCTCCTGGAACTCTTTCAAATGCCACAGACAATTTGGCCCTCTGTACTTTTCTGCGGACTCCATCCTCAAAAGCACCTGTTTTCGCTTTCGGCAGCCTCCGGAGCAAAAAAGACAAACGTCCAGCTTTTGCTGCCACAGCAAAGGTGCCAGCGGGGAAAAGTAATGCTGGTTCTCACTGCCTCCTGGAACCCTTTCAAATGCCACAGACAATTTGGCCCTCTCTGCTTTCCTGCGGACTCCATCCTCAAAAGCACCTGTTTTCGCTTTCGGCGGTGTTTGGAGCAAAAAAGACAAACGTCCAGCTTTTGCTGCCACAGCAAAGGTGCCAGCGGGGAAAAGTGATGCTGGTTCTCACTGCCTCCTGGAACTCTTTCAAATGCCCCAGACAATTTCGCCCTCTCTGCTTTCCTGCGGACTCCATCCTCAAAAGCACCTGTTTTCGCTTTCGGCAACCTCCGGAGCAAAAAAGACAAACGTCCAGCTTTTGCTGCCACAGCAAAGGTGCCAGCGGGGAAAAGTAATGCTGGTTCTAACTTCCTCCTTGAACCCTTTCAAATGCCACAGACAATTTGGCTCTCTCTGCTTTACTGCGGACTCCATCCTCAAAAGCACCTTTTTTCGCTTTCGGCAGCCTCCGGAGCAAAAAAGACAAACGTCCAGCTTTTGCTGCCACAGCAAAGGTGCCAGCGGGGAAAAGTGATGCTGGTTCTCACTGCCTCCTGGAACTCTTTCAAATGCCCCAGACAATTTGGCCCTCTCTGCTTTCCTGCGGACTCCATCCTCAAAAGCACCTGTTTTCGCTTTCGGGGTGTTTCGAGCAAAAAAGACAAACGTTCAGCTTTTGCTGCCACACCAAAGGTGCCAGCGGGGAAAAGTAATGCTAGTTCTCACTGCCTCCTGGAACCCTTTCAAATGCCCCAGACAATTTGGCCCTCTCTGCTTTCCTGCGGACTCCATCCTCAAAAGCACCTGTTTTCGCTTTCGGCAACCTCCGGAGCAAAAAAGACAAACGTCCAGCTTTTGCTGCCACAGCAAAGGTGCCAGCGGGGAAAAGTAATGCTGGTTCTCACTGCCTCCTGGAACCCCTTCAAATGCCCCAGACAATTTGGCTCTCTCTGCTTTCCTGCGGACTCTATCCTCAAAAGCGCCTTTTTTCACTTTCGGCGCCCTCCGGTGGTTAAAAGACAAACGTCCAGCTTTTGCTGCCGCAGCAAAGGTGCCAGCGGGGAAAAGTAATGCTGGTTCTCACTGCCTCCTGGAACCCTTTCAAATGCCACAGACAATTTGGCCCTCTCTGCTTTCCTGCGGACTCCATCCTCAAAAGCACCTGTATTCGCTTTCGGCAGCCTCCGGAGCAAAAAAGACAAACGTCCAGCTTTTGCTGCCACAGCAAAGGTGCCAGCGGGGAAAAGTAATGCTGGTTCTCACTGCCTCCTGGAACCCTTTCAAATGCACCACACAATTTGGCCCTCTCTGCTTTCCTGCAGACTCCATCCTCAAAAGCATCTGTTTTCGCTTTCGGCAACCTCCGGAGCAAAAAAAACAAATGTCCAGCTTTTGCTGCCACAGCAAAGGTGCCAGCGGGGAAAAGTAATGCTGGTTCTAACTTCCTCCTGGAACCCTTTCAAATGCCACAGACAATTTGGCTCTCTCTGCTTTACTGCGGACTCCATCCTCAAAAGCACCTTTTTTCGCTTTCGGCAGCCTCCAGAGCAAAAAAGACAAACGTCCAGCTTTTGCTGCCACAGCAAAGGTGCCAGCGGGGAAAAGTAATGCTGGTTCTCACTGCCTCCTGGAACTCTTTCAAATGCCCCAGACAATTTGGCCCTCTCTGCTTTCCTGCGGACTCCATCCTCAAAAGCACCTGTTTTCGCTTTCGGCGGTGTTTCGAGCAAAAAAGACAAACGTTCAGCTTTTGCTGCCACACCAAAGGTGCCAGCGGGGAAAAGTAATGCTAGTTCTCACTGCCTCCTGGAACCCTTTCAAATGCCCCAGACAATTTGGCCCTCTCTTCTTTCCTGCGGACTCCATCCTCAAAAGCACCTGTTTTCACTTTCGGCGCCCTCCGGTGGTTAAAAGACAAACGTCCAGCTTTTGCTGCCGCAGCAAAGGTGCCAGCGGGGAAAAGTAATGCTGGTTCTCACTGCCTCCTGGAACCCTTTCAAATGCCCCAGACAATTTGGCCCTCTCTGCTTTCCTGCGGACTCCATCCTCAAAAGCACCTGTTTTCGCTTTCGGCAGCCTCCAGAGCAAAAAAGACAAACGTCCAGCTTTTGCTGCCACAGCAAAGGTGCCAGCGGGGAAAAGTAATGCTGGTTCTCACTTCCTCCTGGAACCCTTTCAAATGCCACAGTCAATTTGGCTCTCTCTGCTTTCCTGCGGACTCCATCCTCAAAAGCATCTGTTTTCGCTTTCGGCAACCTCCGGAGCAAAAAAGACAAACGTCCAGCTTTTGCTGCCACAGCAAAGGTGCCAGCGGGGAAAAGTAATGCTGGTTCTCACTTCCTCCTGGAACCCTTTCAAATGCCCCAGACAATTTGGCTCTCTCTGCTTTACTGCGCACTCCATCCTCAAAAGCACCTGTTTTCGCTTTCGGCAACCTCCGGAGCAAAAAAGACAAACGTCCAGCTTTTGCTGCCACAGCAAAGGTGCCAGCGGGGAAAAGTAATGCTGGTTCTCACTGCCTCCTGGAACCCCTTAAAATGCGCCAGATAATTTGGCTCTCTCTGCTTTCCTGCGGACTCCATCCTCAAAAGCATCTGTTTTCACTTTCGGCGCCCTCCGGTGGTTAAAAGACAAACGTCCAGCTTTTGCTGCCACAGCAAAGGTGCCAGCGGGGGAAAGTGATGCTGGTTCTCACTGCCTCCTGGAACTCTTTCAAATGCCACAGACAATTTTGCGCTCTCTACTTTCCTGCGGACTCCATCCTCAAAAGCACCTGTTTTTGCTTTCGGCAGCCTCCGGAGCAAAAAAGACAAACGTCCAGCTTTTGCTGCCACAGCAAAGGTGCCAGCGGGGAAAAGTAATGCTGGTTCTCACTGCCTCCTGGAACCCTTTCAAATGCCACAGTCAATTTGGCTCTCTCTGCTTTCCTGCGGACTCCATCCTCAAAAGCACCTTTTTTCGCTTTCGGCAGCCTCCGGAGCAAAAAAGACAAACGTCCAGCTTTTGCTGCCACAGCAAAGGTGCCAGCGGGGAAAAGTAATGCTGGTTCTCACTGCCTCCTGGAACTCTGTCAAATGCCACAGACAATTTTGCACTCTCTGCTTTCCTGCGGACTCCATCCTCAAAAGCACCTGTTTTTGCTTTCGGCAGCCTCCGGAGCAAAAAAGACAAACGTCCAGCTTTTGCTGCCACAGCAAAGGTGCCAGCGGAGAAAAGTAATGCTGGTTCTCACTGCCTCCTGGAACCCTTTCAAATGCCACAGTCAATTTGGCTCTCTCTGCTTTCCTGCGGACTCCATCTTCAAAAGCACCTTTTTTCGCTTTCGGCAGCCTCCGGAGCAAAAAAGACAAACGTCCAGCTTTTGCTGCCACAGCAAAGGTGCCAGCGGGGAAAAGTAATGCTGGTTCTCACTGCCTCCTGGAACTCTGTCAAATGCTACAGACAATTTGGCCCTCTCTGCTTTCCTGCGGACTCCATCCTCAAAAGCACCTGTTTTCGCTTTCGGCAACCTCCGGAGCAAAAAAGACAAACGTCCAGCTTTTGCTGCCACAGCAAAGGTGCCAGCGGGGAAAAGTAATGCTGGTTCTCACTGCCTCCTGGAACTCTTTCAAATGCCATAGTCAATTTGGCTCTCTCTGCTTTCCTGCGGACTCCATCCTCAAAAGCACCTTTTTTCGCTTTCGGCAGCCTCCGGAGCAAAAAAGACAAACGTCCAGCTTTTGCTGCCACAGCAAAGGTGCCAGCGGGGAAAAGTAATGCTGGTTCTCACTGCCTCCTGGAACCCCTTAAAATGCCCCAGATAATTTGGCTCTCTCTGCTTTCCTGCGGACTCCATCCTCAAAAGCATCTGTTTTCACTTTCGGCGCCCTCCGGTGGTTAAAAGACAAACGTCCAGCTTTTGCTGCCGCAGCAAAGGTGCCAGCGGGGGAAAGTGATGCTGGTTCTCACTGCCTCCTGGAACTCTTTCAAATGCCCCAGACAATTTTGCACTCTCTGCTTTCCTGCGGACTCTATCCTCAAAAGCACCTGTTTTTGCTTTCGGCAGCCTCCGGAGCAAAAAAGACAAATGTCCAGCTTTTGCTGCCACAGCAAAGGTGCCAGCGGGGAAAAGTAATGCTGGTTCTCACTGCCTCCTGGAACTCTTTCAAATGCCACAGACAATTTGGCCCTCTCTGCTTTCCTGCGGACTCCATCCTCAAAAGCACCTGTTTTTGCTTTCGGCAGCCTCCGGAGCAAAAAAGACAAACGTCCAGCTTTGCTGCCACAGCAAAGGTGCCAGCGGAGAAAAGTAATGCTGGTTCTCACTGCCTCCTGGAACCCTTTCAAATGCCACAGTCAATTTGGCTCTCTCTGCTTTCCTGCGGACTCCATCCTCAAAAGCACCTTTTTTCGCTTTCGGCAGCCTCCGGAGCAAAAAAGACAAACGTCCAGCTTTTGCTGCCACAGCAAAGGTGCCAGCGGGGAAAAGTAATGCTGGTTCTCACTGCCTCCTGGAACTCTGTCAAATGCCACAGACAATTTTGCACTCTCTGCTTTCCTGCGGACTCCATCCTCAAAAGCACCTGTTTTTGCTTTCGGCAGCCTCCGGAGCAAAAAAGACAAACGTCCAGCTTTTGCTGCCACAGCAAAGGTGCCAGCGGGGAAAAGTAATGCTGGTTCTCACTGCCTCCTGGAACTCTTTCAAATGCCACAGACAATTTTGCACTCTCTGCTTTCCTGCGGACTCCATCCTCAAAAGCACCTGTTTTCTCTTTCGGCATAATCAGGAGCAAAGAATACAAACGTCCAGCTTTTGCTGCCACAGCAAAGCTGCCAGCGGGGAAAAGTAATGCTGGTTCTAACTTCCTCCTGGAACCCCTTCAAATGCCCCAGACAATTTGGCTCTCTCTGCTTTACTGCGGACTCCATCCTCAAAAGCACCTTTTTTCGCTTTCGGCAGCCTCCGGAGCAAAAAAGACAAACGTCCAGCTTTTGCTGCCACAGCAAAGGTGCCAGCGGGGAAAAGTGATGCTGGTTCTCACTGCCTCCTGGAACTCTTTCAAATGCCCAAGACAATTTGGCCCTCTCTGCTTTCCTGCGGACTCCATCCTCAAAAGCACCTGTTTTCGCTTTCGGGGTGTTTCGAGCAAAAAAGACAAACATTCAGCTTTTGCTGCCAGAGCAAAGGTGCCAGCGGGGAAAAGTAATGCTGGTTCTCACTGCCTCCTGGAACCCTTTCAAATGCCACAGACAATTTGGCCCTCTCTGCTTTCCTGCGGACTCCATCCTCAAAAGCACCTGTTTTCGCTTTCGGCAGCCTCCGGAGCAAAAAAGACAAACGTCCAGCTTTTGCTGCCACAGCAAAGGTGCCAGCGGGGAAAAGTAATGCTGGTTCTCACTGCCTCCTGGAACCTCTTCAAATGCCCCAGACAATTTGGCTCTCTCTGCTTTCCTGCGGACTCTCTCCTCAAAAGCGCCTTTTTTCACTTTCGGCGCCCTCCGGTGGTTAAAAGACAAACGTCCAGCTTTTGCTGCCACAGCAAAGGTGCCAGCGGGGAAAAGTAATGCTGGTTATCACTGCCTCCTGGAACTCTTTCAAATGCCACAGACAATTTGGCCCTCTGTACTTTTCTGCGGACTCCATCCTCAAAAGCACCTGTTTTCGCTTTCGGCAGCCTCCGGAGCAAAAAAGACAAACGTCCAGCTTTTGCTGCCACAGCAAAGGTGCCAGCGGGGAAAAGTAATGCTGGTTCTCACTGCCTCCTGGAACCCTTTCAAATGCCACAGACAATTTGGCCCTCTCTGCTTTCCTGCGGACTCCATCCTCAAAAGCACCTGTTTTCGCTTTCGGCGGTGTTTGGAGCAAAAAAGACAAACGTCCAGCTTTTGCTGCCACAGCAAAGGTGCCAGCGGGGAAAAGTGATGCTGGTTCTCACTGCCTCCTGGAACTCTTTCAAATGCCCCAGACAATTTCGCCCTCTCTGCTTTCCTGCGGACTCCATCCTCAAAAGCACCTGTTTTCGCTTTCGGCAACCTCCGGAGCAAAAAAGACAAACGTCCAGCTTTTGCTGCCACAGCAAAGGTGCCAGCGGGGAAAAGTAATGCTGGTTCTAACTTCCTCCTTGAACCCTTTCAAATGCCACAGACAATTTGGCTCTCTCTGCTTTACTGCGGACTCCATCCTCAAAAGCACCTTTTTTCGCTTTCGGCAGCCTCCGGAGCAAAAAAGACAAACGTCCAGCTTTTGCTGCCACAGCAAAGGTGCCAGCGGGGAAAAGTGATGCTGGTTCTCACTGCCTCCTGGAACTCTTTCAAATGCCCCAGACAATTTGGCCCTCTCTGCTTTCCTGCGGACTCCATCCTCAAAAGCACCTGTTTTCGCTTTCGGGGTGTTTCGAGCAAAAAAGACAAACGTTCAGCTTTTGCTGCCACACCAAAGGTGCCAGCGGGGAAAAGTAATGCTAGTTCTCACTGCCTCCTGGAACCCTTTCAAATGCCCCAGACAATTTGGCCCTCTCTGCTTTCCTGCGGACTCCATCCTCAAAAGCACCTGTTTTCGCTTTCGGCAACCTCCGGAGCAAAAAAGACAAACGTCCAGCTTTTGCTGCCGCAGCAAAGGTGCCAGCGGGGAAAAGTAATGCTGGTCCTCATTGCCTCCTGGAACCTCTTCAAATGCCACAGACAATTTGGCCCTCTCTGCTTTCCTGCGGACTCCATCCTCAAAAGCACCTGTTTTCGCTTTCGGCAGCCTCCGGAGCAAAAAAGACAAACGTCCAGCTTTTGCTGCCACAGCAAAGGTGCCAGCGGGGAAAAGTAATGCTGGTTCTCACTGCCTCCTGGAACCCTTTCAAATGCACCACACAATTTGGCCCTCTCTGCTTTCCTGCAGACTCCATCCTCAAAAGCATCTGTTTTCGCTTTCGGCAACCTCCGGAGCAAAAAAAACAAATGTCCAGCTTTTCCTGCCACAGCAAAGGTGCCAGCGGGGAAAAGTAATGCTGGTTCTAACTTCCTCCTGGAACCCTTTCAAATGCCACAGACAATTTGGCTCTCTCTGCTTTACTGCGGACTCCATCCTCAAAAGCACCTTTTTTCGCTTTCGGCAGCCTCCAGAGCAAAAAAGACAAACGTCCAGCTTTTGCTGCCACAGCAAAGGTGCCAGCGGGGAAAAGTAATGCTGGTTCTCACTGCCTCCTGGAACTCTTTCAAATGCCCCAGACAATTTGGCCCTCTCTGCTTTCCTGCGGACTCCATCCTCAAAAGCACCTGTTTTCGCTTTCGGCGGTGTTTCGAGCAAAAAAGACAAACGTTCAGCTTTTGCTGCCACACCAAAGGTGCCAGCGGGGAAAAGTAATGCTAGTTCTCACTGCCTCCTGGAACCCTTTCAAATGCCCCAGACAATTTGGCCCTCTCTTCTTTCCTGCGGACTCCATCCTCAAAAGCACCTGTTTTCACTTTCGGCGCCCTCCGGTGGTTAAAAGACAAACGTCCAGCTTTTGCTGCCGCAGCAAAGGTGCCAGCGGGGAAAAGTAATGCTGGTTCTCACTGCCTCCTGGAACCCTTTCAAATGCCCCAGACAATTTGGCCCTCTCTGCTTTCCTGCGGACTCCATCCTCAAAAGCACCTGTTTTCGCTTTCGGCAGCCTCCAGAGCAAAAAAGACAAACGTCCAGCTTTTGCTGCCACAGCAAAGGTGCCAGCGGGGAAAAGTAATGCTGGTTCTCACTTCCTCCTGGAACCCTTTCAAATGCCACAGTCAATTTGGCTCTCTCTGCTTTCCTGCGGACTCCATCCTCAAAAGCATCTGTTTTCGCTTTCGGCAACCTCCGGAGCAAAAAAGACAAACGTCCAGCTTTTGCTGCCACAGCAAAGGTGCCAGCGGGGAAAAGTAATGCTGGTTCTCACTTCCTCCTGGAACCCTTTCAAATGCCCCAGACAATTTGGCTCTCTCTGCTTTACTGCGCACTCCATCCTCAAAAGCACCTGTTTTCGCTTTCGGCAACCTCCGGAGCAAAAAAGACAAACGTCCAGCTTTTGCTGCCACAGCAAAGGTGCCAGCGGGGAAAAGTAATGCTGGTTCTCACTGCCTCCTGGAACCCCTTAAAATGCGCCAGATAATTTGGCTCTCTCTGCTTTCCTGCGGACTCCATCCTCAAAAGCATCTGTTTTCACTTTCGGCGCCCTCCGGTGGTTAAAAGACAAACGTCCAGCTTTTGCTGCCACAGCAAAGGTGCCAGCGGGGGAAAGTGATGCTGGTTCTCACTGCCTCCTGGAACTCTTTCAAATGCCACAGACAATTTTGCGCTCTCTACTTTCCTGCGGACTCCATCCTCAAAAGCACCTGTTTTTGCTTTCGGCAGCCTCCGGAGCAAAAAAGACAAACGTCCAGCTTTTGCTGCCACAGCAAAGGTGCCAGCGGAGAAAAGTAATGCTGGTTCTCACTGCCTCCTGGAACCCTTTCAAATGCCACAGTCAATTTGGCTCTCTCTGCTTTCCTGCGGACTCCATCCTCAAAAGCACCTTTTTTCGCTTTCGGCAGCCTCCGGAGCAAAAAAGACAAACGTCCAGCTTTTGCTGCCACAGCAAAGGTGCCAGCGGGGAAAAGTAATGCTGGTTCTCACTGCCTCCTGGAACTCTGTCAAATGCCACAGACAATTTTGCACTCTCTGCTTTCCTGCGGACTCCATCCTCAAAAGCACCTGTTTTTGCTTTCGGCAGCCTCCGGAGCAAAAAAGACAAACGTCCAGCTTTTGCTGCCACAGCAAAGGTGCCAGCGGGGAAAAGTAATGCTGGTTCTCACTGCCTCCTGGAACTCTTTGAAATGCCCCAGAATATTTTGCACTCTCTGCTTTCCTGCGGACTCCATCCTCAAAAGCACCTGTTTTTGCTTTCGGCAGCCTCCGGAGCAAAAAAGGCAAACGTCCAGCTTTTGCTGCCACAGCAAAGGTGCCAGCGGGGAAAAGTAATGCTGGTTCTCACTGCCTCCTGGAACCCTTTCAAATGCCACAGACAATTTGGCCCTCTCTGCTTTCCTGCGGACTCCATCCTCAAAAGCACCTGTTTTTGCTTTCGGCAGCCTCCGGAGCAAAAAAGACAAATGTCCAGCTTTTGCTGCCACAGCAAAGGTGCCAGCGGGGAAAAGTAATGCTGGTTCTCACTGCCTCCGGGAACTCTGTCAAATGCCACAGACAATTTTGCACTCTCTGCTTTCCTGCGGACTCCATCCTCAAAAGCACCTGTTTTTGCTTTCGGCAGCCTCCGGAGCAAAAAAGACAAACGTCCAGCTTTTGCTGCCACAGCAAAGGTGCCAGCGGGGAAAAGTAATGCTGGTTCTCACTGCCTTCTGGAACCCTTTCAAATGCCACAGACAATTTGGCCCTCTCTGCTTTCCTGCGGACTCCATCCTCAAAAGCATCTGTTTTCGCTTTCGGCAACCTCCGGAGCAAAAAAGACAAACGTCCAGCTTTTGCTGCCGCAGCAAATGTGCCAGCGGGGAAAAGTAATGCTGGTTCTCACTGCCTCCTGGAACTCTTTCAAATGCCACAGACAATTTTGCACTCTCTGCTTTCCTGCGGACTCCATCCTCAAAAGCACCTGTTTTTGCTTTCGGCAGCCTCCGGAGCAAAAAAGACAAACGTCCAGCTTTTGCTGCCACAGCAAAGGTGCCAGCGGGGAAAAGTAATGCTGGTTCTCACTGCCTCCTGGAACTCTGTCAAATGCCACAGACAATTTTGCACTCTCTGCTTTCCTGCGGACTCCATCCTCAAAAGCACCTGTTTTTGCTTTCGGCAGCCTCCGGAGCAAAAAAGACAAACGTCCAGCTTTTGCTGCCACAGCAAAGGTGCCAGCGGGGAAAAGTAATGCTGGTTCTCACTGCCTCCTGGAACTCTTTGAAATGCCCCAGACAATTTTGCACTCTCTGCTTTCCTGCGGACTCCATCCTCAAAAGCACCTGTTTTTGCTTTCGGCAGCCTCCGGAGCAAAAAAGGCAAACGTCCAGCTTTTGCTGCCACAGCAAAGGTGCCAGCGGGGAAAAGTAATGCTGGTTCTCACTGCCTCCTGGAACCCCTTCAAATGCCCCAGATAATTTGGCTCTCTCTGCTTTCCTGCGGACTCCATCCTCAAAAGCATCTGTTTTCACTTTCGGCGCCCTCCGGTGGTTAAAAGACAAACGTCCAGCTTTTGCTGCCGCAGCAAAGGTGCCAGCGGGGGAAAGTGATGCTGGTTCTCACTGCCTCCTGGAACTCTTTCAAATGCCACAGTCAATTTGGCTCTCTCTGCTTTCCTGCGGACTCCATCCTCAAAAGCACCTGTTTTCGCTTTCGGCGGTGTTTGGAGCAAAAAAGACAAACGTCCAGCTTTTGCTGCCACAGCAAAGGTGCCAGCGGGGAAAAGTGATGCTGGTTCTCACTGCCTCCTGGAACCCTTTCAAATGCCCCAGACAATTTGGCCCTCTCTGCTTTCCTGCGGACTCCATCCTCAAAAGCACCTTTTTTCGCTTTCGGCAGCCTCCGGAGCAAAAAAGACAAACGTCCAGCTTTTGCTGCCACAGCAAAGGTGCCAGCGGAGAAAAGTAATGCTGGTTCTCACTGCCTCCTGGAACTCTGTCAAATGCCACAGACAATTTTGCACTCTCTGCTTTCCTGCGGACTCCATCCTCAAAAGCACCTGTTTTCGCTTTCGGCAACCTCCGGAGCAAAAAAGACAAACGTCCAGCTTTTGCTGCCACAGCAAAGGTGCCAGCGGGGAAAAGTAATGCTGGTTCTCACTGCCTCCTGGAACCCTTTCAAATGCCCCAGACTATTTGGCCCTCTCTGCTTTCCTGCGGACTCCATCCTCAAAAGCACCTGTTTTCGCTTTCGGCAGCCTCAGGAGCAAAAAAGACAAACGTCCAGCTTTTGCTGCCACAGCAAAGGTGCCAGCGGGGAAAAGTGATGCTGGTTCTCACTGCCTCCTGGAACTCTTTCAAATGCCCCAGACAATTTGGCCCTCTCTGCTTTCCTGCGGACTCCATCCTCAAAAGCACCTGTTTTCGCTTTCGGCAACCTCCGGAGCAAAAAAGACAAACGTCCAGCTTTTGCTGCCACAGCAAAGGTGCCAGCGGGGAAACGTAATGCTGGTTCTAACTTCCTCCTGGAACCCTTTCAAATGCCACAGACAATTTGGCTCTCTCTGCTTTACTGAGGACTCTATCCTCAAAAGCACCTTTTTTCGCTTTCGGCAGCCTCCGGAGCAAAAAAGACAAACGTCCAGCTTTTGCTGCCACAGCAAAGGTGCCAGCGGGGAAAAGTGATGCTGGTTCTCACTGCCTCCTGGAACTCTTTCAAATGCCCCAGACAATTTGGCCCTCTCTGCTTTCCTGCGGACTCCATCCTCAAAAGCACCTGTTTTCGCTTTCGGGGTGTTTCGAGCAAAAAAGACAAACGTTCAGCTTTTGCTGCCACAGCAAAGGTGCCAGCGGGGAAAAGTAATGCTAGTTCTCACTGCCTCCTGGAACCCTTTCAAATGCCCCAGACAATTTGGCCCTCTCTGCTTTCCTGCGGACTCCATCCTCAAAAGCACCTGTTTTCGCTTTCGGCAGCCTCCGGAGCAAAAAAGAAAAACGTCCAGCTTTTGCTGCCACAGCAAAGGTGCCAGCGGGGAAAAGTAATGCTGGTTCTCACTGCCTCCTGGAACCCTTTCAAATGCCACAGACAATTTGGCCCTCTCTGCTTTCCTGCGGACTCCATCCTCAAAAGCACCTGTTTTCGCTTTCGGCAGCCTCCGGAGCAAAAAAGACAAACGTCCAGCTTTTGCTGCCACAGCAAAGGTGCCAGCGGGGAAAAGTAATGCTGGTTCTCACTGCCTCCTGGAACCCCTTCAAATGCCCCAGACAATTTGGCTCTCTCTGCTTTCCTGCGGACTCTATCCTCAAAAGCGCCTTTTTTCACTTTCGGCGCCCTCCGGTGGTTAAAAGACAAACGTCCAGCTTTTGCTGCCGCAGCAAAGGTGCCAGCGGGGAAAAGTAATGCTGGTTCTCACTGCCTCCTGGCACCCTTTCAAATGCCCCAGACACTTTGGCCCTCTCTGCTTTCCTGCGGACTCCATCCTCAAAAGCACCTGTTTTCGCTTTCGGCAGCCTCCGGAGCAAAAAAGACAAACGTCCAGCTTTTGCTGCCACAGCAAAGGTGCCAGCGGGGAAAAGTAATGCTGGTTCTCACTTCCTCCTGGAACCCTTTCAAATGCCACAGTCAATTTGGCTCTCTCTGCTTTCCTGCGGACTCCATCCTCAAAAGCACCTTTTTTCGCTTTCGGCAGCCTCCGGAGCAAAAAAGACAAACGTCCAGCTTTTGCTGCCACAGCAAAGGTGCCAGCGGGGAAAAGTAATGCTGGTTCTCACTGCCTCCTGGAACCCTTTCAAATGCCACAGACAATTTGGCCCTCTCTGCTTTCCTGCGGACTCCATCCTCAAAAGCACCTGTTTTCGCTTTCGGCAACCTCCGGAGCAAAAAAGACAAACGTCCAGCTTTTGCTGCCACAGCAAAGGTTCCAGCGGGGAAAAGTAATGCTGGTTCTCACTGCCTCCTGGAACCCTTTCAAATGCCACAGACAATTTGGCCCTCTCTGCTTTCCTGCGGACTCCATCCTCAAAAGCACCTGTTTTTGCTTTCGGCAGCCTCCGGAGCAAAAAAGACAAACGTCCAGCTTTTGCTGCCACACCAAAGGTGCCAGCGGGGAAAAGTAATGCTGGTTCTAACTTCCTCCTGGAACCCTTTCAAATGCCTCACACAATTTGGCTCTCTCTACTTTACTGCGGACTCCATCCTCAAAAGCACCTTTTTTCGCTTTCGGCAGCCTCCAGAGCAAAAAAGACAAACGTCCAGCTTTTGCTGCCACAGCAAAGGTGCCAGCGGGGAAAAGTGATGCTGGTTCTCACTGCCTCCTGGAACTCTTTCAAATGCCCCAGACAATTTGGCCCTCTCTGCTTTCCTGCGGACTCCATCCTCAAAAGCACCTGTTTTCGCTTTCGGCAGCCTCCGGAGCAAAAAAGACAAACGTCCAGCTTTTGCTGCCACAGCAAAGGTGCCAGCGGGGAAAAGTAATGCTGGTTCTCACTGCCTCCTGGAACCCCTTCAAATGCCCCAGACAATTTGGCTCTCTCTGCTTTCCTGCGGACTCTATCCTCAAAAGCGCCTTTTTTCACTTTCGGCGCCCTCCAGTGGTTAAAAGACAAACGTCCAGCTTTTGCTGCCGCAGCAAAGGTGCCAGCGGGGAAAAGTGATGCTGGTTCTCACTGCCTCCTGGAACTCTTTCAAATGACACAGACAATTTTGCACTCTCTGCTTTCTTGCGGACTCCATCCTCAAAAGCACCTGGTTTTGCTTTCGGCAGCCTCCGGAGGAAAAAAGACAAACGTCCAGCTTTTGCTGCCACAGCAAAGGTGCCAGCGGGGAAAAGTAATGCTGGTTCTCACTGCCTCCTGGAACCCTTTTAAATGCCCCAGACAATTTGGCCCTCTCTGCTTTCCTGCGGACTCCATCCTCAAAAGCACCTGTTTTTGCTTTCGGCAGCCTCCGGAGCAAAAAAGACAAACGTCCAGCTTTTGCTGCCACAGCAAAGGTGCCAGCGGGGAAAAGTAATGCTGGTTCTCACTGCCTCCTGGAACCCCTTCAAATGCCCCAGATAATTTGGCTCTCTCTGCTTTCCTGCGGACTCCATCCTCAAAAGCATCTGTTTTCAATTTTGGCGCCCTCCGGTAGTTAAAAGACAAACGTCCAGCTTTTGCTGCCGCAGCAAAGGTGCCAGCGGGGGAAAGTGATGCTGGTTCTCACTGCCTCCTGGAACTCTTTCAAATGCCACAGACAATTTGGCTCTCTCTGCTTTCCTGCGGACTCCATCCTCAAAAGCACCTGTTTTCGCTTTCGGCGGTGTTTGGAGCAAAAAAGACAAACGTCCAGCTTTTGCTGCCACAGCAAAGGTGCCAGCGGGGAAAAGTAATGCTGGTTCTCACTTCCTCCTGGAACCCTTTCAAATGCCACAGTCAATTTGGCTCTCTCTGCTTTCCTGCGGACTCCATCCTCAAAAGCACCTTTTTTCGCTTTCGGCAGCCTCCGGAGCAAAAAAGACAAACGTCCAGCTTTTGCTGCCACAGCAAAGGTGCCAGCGGGGAAAAGTAATGCTGGTTCTCACTGCCTCCTGGAACTCTTTCAAATGCCACAGACAATTTTGCACTCTCTGCTTTCCTGCGGACTCCATCCTCAAAAGCACCTGTTTTTGCTTTCAGCAGCCTCCGGAGCAAAAAAGACAAACGTCCAGCTTTTGCTGCCACAGCAAAGGTGCCAGCGGAGAAAAGTAATGCTGGTTCTCACTGCCTCCTGGAACCCTTTCAAATGCCACAGTCAATTTGGCTCTCTATGCTTTCCTGCGGACTCCATCTTCAAAAGCACCTTTTTTCGCTTTCGGCAGCCTCCGGAGCAAAAAAGACAAACGTCCAGCTTTTGCTGCCACAGCAAAGGTGCCAGCGGGGAAAAGTAATGCTGGTTCTCACTGCCTCCTGGAACTCTGTCAAATGCCACAGACAATTTGGCCCTATCTGCTTTCCTGCGGACTCCATCCTCAAAAGCACCTGTTTTCGCTTTCGGCAACCTCCGGAGCAAAAAAGACAAACGTCCAGCTTTTGCTGCCACAGCAAAGGTGCCAGCGGGGAAAAGTAATGCTGGTTCTCACTGCCTCCTGGAACTCTTTCAAATGCCCCAGACAATTTGGCTCTCTCTGCTTTCCTGCGGACTCCATCCTCAAAAGCACCTTTTTTCGCTTTCGGCAGCCTCCGGAGCAAAAAAGACAAACGTCCAGCTTTTGCTGCCACAGCAAAGGTGCCACCGGGGAAAAGTAATGCTGGTTCTCACTGCCTCCTGGAACTCTTTCAAATGCCACAGACAATTTTGCACTCTCTGCTTTCCTGCGGACGCCATCCTCAAAAGCACCTGTTTTTTCTTTCGGCAGCCTCCGGAGCAAAAAAGACAAACGTCCAGCTTTTGCTGCCACAGCAAAGGTGCCAGCATAGAAAAGTAATGCTGGTTCTCACTGCCTCCTGGAACCCTTTCAAATGCCACAGTCAATTTGGCTCTCTCTGCTTTCCTGCGGACTCCATCCTCAAAAGCACCTTTTTTCGCTTTCGGCGGTGTTTCGAGCAAAAAAGACAAACGTTCAGCTTTTGCTGCCACAGCAAAGGTGCCAGCGGGGAAAAGTAATGCTAGTTCTCACTGCCTCCTGGAACCCTTTCAAATGCACCACACAATTTGGCCCTCTCTGCTTTCCTGCGGACTCCATCCTCAAAAGCACCTGTTTTCGCTTTCGGCAGCCTCCGGAGCAAAAAAGACAAACGTCCAGCTTTTTCTGCCACAGCAAAGGTGCCAGCGGGGAAAAGTAATGCTGGTTCTCACTGCCTCCTGGAACCCTTTCAAATGCCACAGACAATTTGGCCCTCTCTGCTTTCCTGCGGACTCCATCCTCAAAAGCACCTGTTTTCGCTTTCGGCAGCCTCCGGAGCAAAAAAGACAAACGTCCAGCTTTTGCTGCCACAGCAAAGGTGCCAGCGGGGAAAAGTAATGCTGGTTCTCACTGCCTCCTGGAACCCCTTCAAATGCCCCAGACAATTTGGCTCTCTCTGCTTTCCTGCGGACTCTATCCTCAAAAGCGCCTTTTATCACTTTCGGCGCCCTCCGGTGGTTAAAAGACAAACGTCCAGCTTTTGCTGCCGCAGCAAAGGTGCCAGCGGGGAAAAGTAATGCTGGTTCTCACTGCCTCCTGGAACCCTTTCAAATGCCCCAGACAATTTCGCCCTCTCTGCTTTCCTGCGGACTCCATCCTCAAAAGCACCTGTTTTCGCTTTCGGCAGCCTCCGGAGCAAAAAAGACAAACGTCCAGCTTTTGCTGCCACAGCAAAGGTGCCAGCGGGGAAAAGTAATGCTGGTTCTCACTTCCTCCTGGAACCCTTTCAAATGCCACAGTCAATTTGGCTCTCTCTGCTTTCCTGCGGACTCCATCCTCAAAAGCACCTTTTTTCGCTTTCGGCAGCCTCCGGAGCAAAAAAGACAAACGTCCAGCTTTTGCTGCCACAGCAAAGGTGCCAGCGGGGAAAAGTAATGCTGGTTCTCACTGCCTCCTGGAACTCTTTCAAATGCCACAGACAATTTTGCACTCTCTGCTTTCCTGCGGACTCCATCCTCAAAAGCACCTGTTTTTGCTTTCAGCAGCCTCCGGAGCAAAAAAGACAAACGTCCAGCTTTTGCTGCCACAGCAAAGGTGCCAGCGGAGAAAAGTAATGCTGGTTCTCACTGCCTCCTGGAACCCTTTCAAATGCCACAGTCAATTTGGCTCTCTATGCTTTCCTGCGGACTCCATCTTCAAAAGCACCTTTTTTCGCTTTCGGCAGCCTCCGGAGCAAAAAAGACAAACGTCCAGCTTTTGCTGCCACAGCAAAGGTGCCAGCGGGGAAAAGTAATGCTGGTTCTCACTGCCTCCTGGAACTCTGTCAAATGCCACAGACAATTTGGCCCTATCTGCTTTCCTGCGGACTCCATCCTCAAAAGCACCTGTTTTCGCTTTCGGCAACCTCCGGAGCAAAAAAGACAAACGTCCAGCTTTTGCTGCCACAGCAAAGGTGCCAGCGGGGAAAAGTAATGCTGGTTCTCACTGCCTCCTGGAACTCTTTCAAATGCCACAGACAATTTGGCTCTCTCTGCTTTCCTGCGGACTCCATCCTCAAAAGCACCTTTTTTCGCTTTCGGCAGCCTCCGGAGCAAAAAAGACAAACGTCCAGCTTTTGCTGCCACAGCAAAGGTGCCAGCGGGGAAAAGTAATGCTGGTTCTCACTGCCTCCTGGAACTCTTTCAAATGCCACAGACAATTTTGCACTCTCTGCTTTCCTGCGGACGCCATCCTCAAAAGCACCTGTTTTTTCTTTCGGCTGCCTCCGGAGCAAAAAAGACAAACGTCCAGCTTTTGCTGCCACAGCAAAGGTGCCAGCATAGAAAAGTAATGCTGGTTCTCACTGCCTCCTGGAACCCTTTCAAATGCCACAGTCAATTTGGCTCTCTCTGCTTTCCTGCGGACTCCATCCTCAAAAGCACCTTTTTTCGCTTTCGGCGGTGTTTCGAGCAAAAAAGACAAACGTTCAGCTTTTGCTGCCACACCAAAGGTGCCAGCGGGGAAAAGTAATGCTAGTTCTCACTGCCTCCTGGAACCCTTTCAAATGCACCACACAATTTGGCCCTCTCTGCTTTCCTGCGGACTCCATCCTCAAAAGCACCTGTTTTCGCTTTCGGCAGCCTCCGGAGCAAAAAAGACAAACGTCCAGCTTTTGCTGCCACAGCAAAGGTGCCAGCGGGGAAAAGTAATGCTGGTCCTCACTGCCTCCTGGAACCATTTCAAATGCCCCAGACAATTTGGCCCTCTCTGCTTTCCTGCGGACTCCATCCTCAAAAGCACCTGTTTTCGCTTTCGGCAACCTCCGGAGCAAAAAAGACAAACGTCCAGCTTTTGCTGCCAGAGCAAAGGTGCCAGCGGGGAAAAGTAATGCTGGTTCTCACTGCCTCCTGGAACCCTTTCAAATGCCACAGACAATTTGGCCCTCTCTGCTTTCCTGCGGACTCCATCCTCAAAAGCACCTGTTTTCGCTTTCGGCATCCTCAGGAGCAAAGAATACAAACGTCCAGCTTTTGCTGCCACAGCAAAGGTGCCAGCGGGGAAAAGTAATGCTGGTTCTAACTTCCTCCTGGAACCCCTTCAAATGCCCCAGACAATTTGGCTCTCTCTGCTTTACTGCGGACTCCATCCTCAAAAGCACCTTTTTTCGCTTTCGGCAGCCTCCGGAGCAAAAAAGACAAACGTCCAGCTTTTGCTGCCACAGCAAAGGTGCCAGCGGGGAAAAGTGATGCTGGTTCTCACTGCCTCCTGGAACTCTTTCAAATGCCCCAGACAATTTGGCCCTCTCTGCTTTCCTGCGGACTCCATCCTCAAAAGCACCTGTTTTCGCTTTCGGGGTGTTTCGAGCAAAAAAGACAAACGTTCAGCTTTTGCTGCCACACCAAAGGTGCCAGCGGGGAAAAGTAATGCTAGTTCTCACTGCCTCCTGGAACCCTTTCAAATGCCACAGACAATTTGGCCCTCTCTGCTTTCCTGCGGACTCCATCCTCAAAAGCACCTGTTTTCGCTTTCGGCAGCCTCCGGAGCAAAAAAGACAAACGTCCAGCTTTTGCTGCCACAGCAAAGGTGCCAGCGGGGAAAAGTAATGCTGGTTCTCACTGCCTCCTGGAACCCTTTCAAATGCCACAGACAATTTGGCCCTCTCTGCTTTCCTGCGGACTCCATCCTCAAAAGCACCTTTTTTCGCTTTCGGCAGCCTCCGGAGCAAAAAAGACAAACGTCCAGCTTTTGCTGCCACAGCAAAGGTGCCAGCGGGGAAAAGTAATGCTGGTTCTCACTGCCTCCTGGAACCCCTTCAAATGCCCCAGACAATTTGGCTCTCTCTGCTTTCCTGCGGACTCTATCCTCAAAAGCGCCTTTTTTCACTTTCGGCGCCCTCCGGTGGTTAAAAGACAAACGTCCAGCTTTTGCTGCCACAGCAAAGGTGCCAGCGGGGAAAAGTAATGCTGGTTCTCACTGCCTCCTGGAACTCTTTCAAATGCCACAGACAATTTGGCCCTCTCTGCTTTCCTGCGGACTCCATCCTCAAAAGCACCTGTTTTTTCTTTCGGCAGCCTCCGGAGCAAAAAAGACAAACGTCCAGCTTTTGCTGCCACAGCAAAGGTGCCAGCGGGGAAAAGTAATGCTGGTTCTCACTGCCTCCTGGAACCCTTTCAAATGCCCCAGACAATTTGGCCCTCTCTGCTTTCCTGCGGACTCCATCCTCAAAAGCACCTGTTTTCGCTTTCGGCAGCCTCAGGAGCAAAAAAGACAAACGTCCAGCTTTTGCTGCCACAGCAAAGGTGCCAGCGGGGAAAAGTGATGCTGGTTCTCACTGCCTCCTGGAACTCTTTCAAATGCCCCAGACAATTTGGCCCTCTCTGCTTTCCTGCGGACTCCATCCTCAAAAGCACCTGTTTTCGCTTTCGGCAACCTCCGGAGCAAAAAAGACAAACGTCCAGCTTTTGCTGCCACAGCAAAGGTGCCAGCGGGGAAAAGTAATGCTGGTTCTAACTTCCTCCTTGAACCCTTTCAAATGCCACAGACAATTTGGCTCTCTCTGCTTTACTGCGGACTCCATCCTCAAAAGCACCTGTTTTCGCTTTCGGCAGCCTCCGGAGCAAAAAAGACAAACGTCCAGCTTTTGCTGCCACAGCAAAGGTGCCAGCGGGGAAAAGTGATGCTGGTTCTCACTGCCTCCTGGAACTCTTTCAAATGCCCCAGACAATTTGGCCCTCTCTGCTTTCCTGCGGACTCCATCCTCAAAAGCACCTGTTTTCGCTTTCGGGGTGTTTCGAGCAAAAAAGACAAACGTTCAGCTTTTGCTGCCACACCAAAGGTGCCAGCGGGGAAAAGTAATGCTAGTTCTCACTGCCTCCTGGAACCCTTTCAAATGCCACAGACAATTTGGCCCTATCTGCTTTCCTGCGGACTCCATCCTCAAAAGCACCTTTTTTCGCTTTCGGCATCCTCCGGAGCAAAAAAGACAAACGTCCAGCTTTTGCTGCCACAGCAAAGGTGCCAGCGGGGAAAAGTAATGCTGGTTCTCACTGCCTCCTGGAACCCCTTCAAATGCCCCAGACAATTTGGCTCTCTCTGCTTTCCTGCGGACTCTATCCTCAAAAGCGCCTTTTTTCACTTTCTGCGCCTTCCGGTGGTTAAAAGACAAACGTCCAGCTTTTGCTGCCACAGCAAAGGTGCCAGCGGGGAAAAGTAATGCTGGTTCTCACTGCCTCCTGGAACCCTTTCAAATGCCACAGACAATTTGGCCCTCTCTGCTTTCCTGCGGACTCCATCTTCAAAAGCACCTGTTTTCGCTTTCGGCAGCCTCCGGAGCAAAAAAGACAAACGTCCAGCTTTTGCTGCCACAGCAAAGGTGCCAGCGGGGAAAAGTAATGCTGGTTCTCACTTCCTCCTGGAACCCTTTCAAATGCCACAGTCAATTTGGCTCTCTCTGCTTTCCTGCGGACTCCATCCTCAAAAGCACCTTTTTTCGCTTTCGGCAGCCTCCGGAGCAAAAAAGACAAACGTCCAGCTTTTGCTGCCACAGCAAAGGTGCCAGCGGGGAAAAGTAATGCTGGTTCTCACTGCCTCCTGGAACCCTTTCAAATGCCACAGACAATTTGGCCCTCTCTGCTTTCCTGCGGACTCCATCCTCAAAAGCATCTGTTTTCGCTTTCGGCAACCTCCGGAGCAAAAAAGACAAACGTCCAGCTTTTGCTGCCACAGCAAAGGTGCCAGCGGGGAAAAGTAATGCTGGTTCTCACTGCCTCCTGGAACCCTTTCAAATGCCACAGACAATTTGGCCCTCTCTGCTTTCCTGCGGACTCCATCCTCAAAAGCACCTTTTTTCGCTTTCGGCAGCCTCCGGAGCAAAAAAGACAAACGTCCAGCTTTTGCTGCCACAGCAAAGGTGCCAGCGGGGAAAAGTAATGCTGGTTCTCACTGCCTCCTGGAACCCCTTCAAATGCCCCAGACAATTTGGCTCTCTCTGCTTTCCTGCGGACTCTATCCTCAAAAGCGCCTTTTTTCACTTTCGACGCCCTCCGGTGGTTAAAAGACAATCGTCCAGCTTTTGCTGCCGCAGCAAAGGTGCCAGCGGGGAAAAGTAATGCTGGTTCTCACTGCCTCCTGGAACCCTTTCAAATGCCACAGACAATTTGGCCCTCTCTGCTTTCCTGCGGACTCCATCCTCAAAAGCACCTGTTTTCGCTTTCGGCAGCCTCCGGAGCAAAAAAGACAAACGTCCAGCTTTTGCTGCCACAGCAAAGGTGCCAGCGGGGAAAAGTGATGCTGGTTCTCACTGCCTCCTGGAACTCTTTCAAATGCCCCAGACAATTTGGCCCTCTCTGCTTTCCTGCGGACTCCATCCTCAAAAGCACCTGTTTTCGCTTTCGGCAACCTCCGGAGCAAAAAAGACAAACGTCCAGCTTTTGCTGCCACAGCAAAGGTGCCAGCGGGGAAAAGTAATGCTGGTTCTAACTTCCTCCTTGAACCCTTTCAAATGCCACAGACAATTTGGCTCTCTCTGCTTTACTGCGGACTCCATCCTCAAAAGCACCTTTTTTCGCTTTCGGCAGCCTCCGGAGCAAAAAAGACAAACGTCCAGCTTTTGCTGCCACAGCAAAGGTGCCAGCGGGGAAAAGTGATGCTGGTTCTCACTGCCTCCTGGAACTCTTTCAAATGCCCCAGACAATTTGGCCCTCTCTGCTTTCCTGCGGACTCCATCCTCAAAAGCACCTGTTTTCGCTTTCGGGGTGTTTCGAGCAAAAAAGACAAACGTTCAGCTTTTGCTGCCACACCAAAGGTGCCAGCGGGGAAAAGTAATGCTAGTTCTCACTGCCTCCTGGAACCCTTTCAAATGCCACAGACAATTTGGCCCTATCTGCTTTCCTGCGGACTCCATCCTCAAAAGCACCTGTTTTCGCTTTCGGCATCCTCCGGAGCAAAAAAGACAAACGTCCAGCTTTTGCTGCCACAGCAAAGGTGCCAGCGGGGAAAAGTAATGCTGGTTCTCACTGCCTCCTGGAACCCCTTCAAATGCCCCAGACAATTTGGCTCTCTCTGCTTTCCTGCGGACTCTATCCTCAAAAGCGCCTTTTTTCACTTTCTGCGCCTTCCAGTGGTTAAAAGACAAACGTCCAGCTTTTGCTGCCACAGCAAAGGTGCCAGCGGGGAAAAGTAATGCTGGTTCTCACTGCCTCCTGGAACCCTTTCAAATGCCACAGACAATTTGGCCCTCTCTGCTTTCCTGCGGACTCCATCTTCAAAAGCACCTGTTTTCGCTTTCGGCGGTGTTTCGAGCAAAAAAGACAAACGTTCAGCTTTTGCTGCCACACCAAAGGTGCCAGCGGGGAAAAGTAATGCTAGTTCTCACTGCCTCCTGGAACCCTTTCAAATGCCACAGACAATTTGGCCCTCTCTGCTTTCCTGCGGACTCCATCCTCAAAAGCACCTTTTTTCGCTTTCGGCAGCCTCCGGAGCAAAAAAGACAAACGTCCAGCTTTTGCTGCCACAGCAAAGGTGCCAGCGGGGAAAAGTAATGCTGGTTCTCACTGCCTCCTGGAACCCCTTCAAATGCCCCAGACAATTTGGCTCTCTCTGCTTTCCTGCGGACTCTATCCTCAAAAGCGCCTTTTTTCACTTTCGACGCCCTCCGGTGGTTAAAAGACAATCGTCCAGCTTTTGCTGCCGCAGCAAAGGTGCCAGCGGGGAAAAGTAATGCTGGTTCTCACTGCCTCCTGGAACCCTTTCAAATGCCACAGACAATTTGGCCCTCTCTGCTTTCCTGCGGACTCCATCCTCAAAAGCACCTGTTTTCGCTTTCGGCAGCCTCCGGAGCAAAAAAGACAAACGTCCAGCTTTTGCTGCCACAGCAAAGGTGCCAGCGGGGAAAAGTAATGCTGGTTCTCACTTCCTCCTGGAACCCTTTCAAATGCCACAGTCAATTTGGCTCTCTCTGCTTTCCTGCGGACTCCATCCTCAAAAGCACCTTTTTTCGCTTTCGGCAGACTCCGGAGCAAAAAAGACAAACGTCCAGCTTTTGCTGCCACACCAAAGGTGCCAGCGGGGAAAAGTAATGCTGGTTCTCACTGCCTCCTGGAACCCTTTCAAATGCCACAGACAATTTGGCCCTCTCTGCTTTCCTGCGGACTCCATCCTCAAAAGCATCTGTTTTCGCTTTCGGCAACCTCCGGAGCAAAAAAGACAAACGTCCAGCTTTTGCTGCCACAGCAAAGGTGCCAGCGGGGAAAAGTAATGCCGGTTCTCACTGCCTCCTGGAACCCTTTCAAATGCCACAGACAATTTGGCCCTCTCTGCTTTCCTGCGGACTCCATCCTCAAAAGCACCTTTTTTCGCTTTCGGCAGCCTCCGGAGCAAAAAAGACAAACGTCCAGCTTTTGCTGCCACAGCAAAGGTGCCAGCGGGGAAAAGTAATGCTGGTTCTAACTTCCTCCTGGATCCCTTTAAATGCCACAGACAATTTGGCTCTCTCTGCTTTACTGCGGACTCCATCCTCAAAAGCACCTTTTTTCGCTTTCGGCAGCCTCCAGAGCAAAAAAGACAAACGTCCAGCTTTTGCTGCCACAGCAAAGGTGCCAGCGGGGAAAAGTGATGCTGGTTCTCACTGACTCCTGGAACTCTTTCAAATGCCCCAGACAATTTGGCCCTCTCTGCTTTCCTGCGGACTCCATCCTCAAAAGCACCTGTTTTCGCTTTCGGCGGTGTTTCGAGCAAAAAAGACAAACGTTCAGCTTTTGCTGCCACACCAAAGGTGCCAGCGGGGAAAAGTAATGCTGGTTCTCACTGCCTCCTGGAACCCTTTCAAATGCCACAGACAATTTGGCCCTCTCTGCTTTCCTGCGGACTCCATCCTCAAAAGCATCTGTTTTCGCTTTCGGCAACCTCCGGAGCAAAAAAGACAAACGTCCAGCTTTTGCTGCCACAGCAAAGGTGCCAGCGGGGAAAAGTAATGCCGGTTCTCTCTGCCTCCTGGAACCCTTTCAAATGCCACAGACAATTTGGCCCTCTCTGCTTTCCTGCGGACTCCATCCTCAAAAGCACCTTTTTTCGCTTTCGGCAGCCTCCGGAGCAAAAAAGACAAACGTCCAGCTTTTGCTGCCACAGCAAAGGTGCCAGCGGGGAAAAGTAATGCTGGTTCTCACTGCCTCCTGGAACCCCTTCAAATGCCCCAGACAATTTGGCCCTCTCTGCTTTCCTGCGGACTCCATCCTCAAAAGCACCTGTTTTCGCTTTCGGCATCCTCAGGAGCAAAAAAGACAAACGTCCAGCTTTTGCTGCCACAGCAAAGGTGCCAGCGGGGAAAAGTAATGCTGGTTCTCACTGCCTCCTGGAACCCCTTCAAATGCCCCAGACAATTTGGCTCTCTCTGCTTTCCTGCGGACTCTATCCTCAAAAGCGCCTTTTTTCACTTTCGGCGCCCTCCGGTGGTTAAAAGACAAACGTCCAGCTTTTGCTGCCGCAGCAAAGGTGCCAGCGGGGAAAAGTAATGCTGGTTCTCACTGCCTCCTGGAACCCTTTCAAATGCCCCAGACAATTTGGCCCTCTCTGCTTTCCTGCGGACTCCATCCTCAAAAGCACCTGTTTTCGCTTTCGGCAGCCTCCGGAGCAAAAAAGACAAACGTCCAGCTTTTGCTGCCACAGCAAAGGTGCCAGCGGGGAAAAGTAATGCTGGTTCTCACTTCCTCCTGGAACCCTTTCAAATGCCACAGTCAATTTGGCTCTCTCTGCTTTCCTGCGGACTCCATCCTCAAAAGCACCTTTTTTCGCTTTCGGCAGCCTCCGGAGCAAAAAAGACAAACGTCCAGCTTTTGCTGCCACAGCAAAGGTGCCAGCGGGGAAAAGTAATGCTGGTTCTCACTGCCTCCTGGACCCTTTCAAATGCCACAGATAATTTGGCTCTCTCTGCTTTCCTGCGGACTCTATCCTCAAAAGCGCCTTTTTTCACTTTCGGCGCCCTCCGGTGGTTAAAAGACAAACGTCCAGCTTTTGCTGCCGCAGCAAAGGTGCCAGCGGGGAAAAGTGATGCTGGTTCTCACTGCCTCCTGGAACTCTTTCAAATGCCCCAGACAATTTTGCACTCTCTGCTTTCCTGCGGACTCCATCCTCAAAAGCACCTGTTTTTGCTTTCGGCATCCTCAGGAGCAAAAAAGACAAACGTCCAGCTTTTGCTGCCACAGCAAAGGTGCCAGCGGGGAAAAGTAATGCTGGTTCTCACTGCCTCCTGGAACCCTTTCAAATGCCACAGACAATTTGGCCCTCTCTGCTTTCCTGCGGACTCCATCCTCAAAAGCACCTGTTTTCGCTTTCGGCAACCTCCGGAGCAAAAAAGACAAACGTCCAGCTTTTGCTGCCACAGCAAAGGTGCCAGCGGGGAAAAGTAATGCTGGTTCTCACTGCCTCCTGGAACCCCTTCAAATGCCCCAGATAATTTGGCTCTCTCTGCTTTCCTGCGCACTCCATCCTCAAAAGCATCTGTTTTCAATTTTGGCGACCTCCGGTGGTTAAAATACAAACGTCCAGCTTTTGCTGCCACAGCAAAGGTGCCAGCGGGGAAAAGTAATGCTGGTTCTCACTGCCTCCTGGAACTCTTTCAAATGCCACAGACAATTTTGCACTCTCTGCTTTCCTGCGGACTCCATCCTCAAAAGCACCTGTTTTTGCTTTCGGCAGCCTCCGGAGCAAAAAAGACAAACGTCCAGCTTTTGCTGCCACAGCAAAGGTGCCAGCGGAGAAAAGTAATGCTGGTTCTCACTGCCTCCTGGAACCCTTTCAAATGCCACAGTCAATTTGGCTCTCTCTGCTTTCCTGCGGACTCCATCTTCAAAAGCACCTTTTTTCGCTTTCGGCAGCCTCCGGAGCAAAAAAGACAAACGTCCAGCTTTTGCTGCCACAGCAAAGGTGCCAGCGGGGAAAAGTAATGCTGGTTCTCACTGCCTCCTGGAACTCTGTCAAATGCCACAGACAATTTGGCCCTATCTGCTTTCCTGCGGACTCCATCCTCAAAAGCACCTGTTTTCGCTTTCGGCAACCTCCGGAGCAAAAAAGACAAACGTCCAGCTTTTGCTGCCACAGCAAAGGTGCCAGCGGGGAAAAGTAATGCTGGTTCTCACTGCCTCCTGGAACTCTTTCAAATGCCACAGTCAATTTGGCTCTCTCTGCTTTCCTGCGGACTCCATCCTCAAAAGCACCTTTTTTCGCTTTCGGCAGCCTCCGGAGCAAAAAAGACAAACGTCCAGCTTTTGCTGCCACAGCAAAGGTGCCAGCGGGGAAAAGTAATGCTGGTTCTCACTGCCTCCTGGAACTCTTTCAAATGCCACAGACAATTTTGCACTCTCTGCTTTCCTGCGGACGCCATCCTCAAAAGCACCTGTTTTTTCTTTCGGCAGCCTCCGGAGCAAAAAAGACAAACGTCCAGCTTTTGCTGCCACAGCAAAGGTGCCAGCGGAGAAAAGTAATGCTGGTTCTCACTGCCTCCTGGAACCCTTTCAAATGCCACAGTCAATTTGGCCCTCTCTGCTTTCCTGCGGACTCCATCCTCAAAAGCACCTTTTTTCGCTTTCGGCAGCCTCCGGAGCAAAAAAGACAAACGTCCAGCTTTTGCTGCCACAGCAAAGGTGCCAGCGGGGAAAAGTAATGCTGGTTCTCACTGCCTCCTGGAACTCTGTCAAATGCCACAAACAATTTTGCACTCTCTGCTTTCCTGCGGACTCCATCCTCAAAAGCACCTGTTTTCGCTTTCGGCATCCTCAGGAGCAAAAAAGACAAACGTCCAGCTTTTGCTGCCACAGCAAAGGTGCCAGCGGGGAAAAGTAATGCTGGTTCTCACTGCCTCCTGGAACCCCTTCAAATGCCCCAGACAATTTGGCTCTCTCTGCTTTCCTGCGGACTCTATCCTCAAAAGCGCCTTTTTTCACTTTCGGCGCCCTCCGGTGGTTAAAAGACAAACGTCCAGCTTTTGCTGCCGCAGCAAAGGTGCCAGCGGGGAAAAGTAATGCTGGTTCTCACTGCCTCCTGGAACCCTTTCAAATGCCCCAGACAATTTGGCCCTCTCTGCTTTCCTGCGGACTCCATCCTCAAAAGCACCTGTTTTCGCTTTCGGCAGCCTCCGGAGCAAAAAAGACAAACGTCCAGCTTTTGCTGCCACAGCAAAGGTGCCAGCGGGGAAAAGTAATGCTGGTTCTCACTTCCTCCTGGAACCCTTTCAAATGCCACAGTCAATTTGGCTCTCTCTGCTTTCCTGCGGACTCCATCCTCAAAAGCACCTTTTTTCGCTTTCGGCAGCCTCCGGAGCAAAAAAGACAAACGTCCAGCTTTTGCTGCCACAGCAAAGGTGCCAGCGGGGAAAAGTAATGCTGGTTCTCACTGCCTCCTGGACCCTTTCAAATGCCACAGATAATTTGGCTCTCTCTGCTTTCCTGCGGACTCTATCCTCAAAAGCGCCTTTTTTCACTTTCGGCGCCCTCCGGTGGTTAAAAGACAAACGTCCAGCTTTTGCTGCCGCAGCAAAGGTGCCAGCGGGGAAAAGTGATGCTGGTTCTCACTGCCTCCTGGAACTCTTTCAAATGCCCCAGACAATTTTGCACTCTCTGCTTTCCTGCGGACTCCATCCTCAAAAGCACCTGTTTTTGCTTTCGGCATCCTCAGGAGCAAAAAAGACAAACGTCCAGCTTTTGCTGCCACAGCAAAGGTGCCAGCGGGGAAAAGTAATGCTGGTTCTCACTGCCTCCTGGAACCCTTTCAAATGCCACAGACAATTTGGCCCTATCTGCTTTCCTGCGGACTCCATCCTCAAAAGCACCTGTTTTCGCTTTCGGCAACCTCCGGAGCAAAAAAGACAAACGTCCAGCTTTTGCTGCCACAGCAAAGGTGCCAGCGGGGAAAAGTAATGCTGGTTCTCACTGCCTCCTGGAACTCTTTCAAATGCCACAGTCAATTTGGCTCTCTCTGCTTTCCTGCAGACTCCATCCTCAAAAGCACCTTTTTTCGCTTTCGGCAGCCTCCGGAGCAAAAAAGACAAACGTCCAGCTTTTGCTGCCACAGCAAAGGTGCCAGCGGGGAAAAGTAATGCTGGTTCTCACTGCCTCCTGGAACTCTTTCAAATGCCACAGACAATTTTGCACTCTCTGCTTTCCTGCGGACGCCATCCTCAAAAGCACCTGTTTTTTCTTTCGGCAGCCTCCGGAGCAAAAAAGACAAACGTCCAGCTTTTGCTGCCACAGCAAAGGTGCCAGCGGAGAAAAGTAATGCTGGTTCTCACTGCCTCCTGGAACCCTTTCAAATGCCACAGTCAATTTGGCCCTCTCTGCTTTCCTGCGGACTCCATCCTCAAAAGCACCTTTTTTCGCTTTCGGCAGCCTCCGGAGCAAAAAAGACAAACGTCCAGCTTTTGCTGCCACAGCAAAGGTGCCAGCGGGGAAAAGTAATGCTGGTTCTCACTGCCTCCTGGAACTCTGTCAAATGCCACAAACAATTTTGCACTCTCTGCTTTCCTGCGGACTCCATCCTCAAAAGCACCTTTTTTCGCTTTCGGCAACCTCCGGAGCAAAAAAGACAAACGTCCAGCTTTTGCTGCCACAGCAAAGGTGCCAGCGGGGAAAAGTAATGCTGGTTCTCACTGCCTCCTGGAACCCCTTAAAATGCCCCAGATAATTTGGCTCTCTCTGCTTTCCTGCGGACTCCATCCTCAAAAGCATCTGTTTTCACTTTCGGTGCCCTCCGGTGGTTAAAAGACAAACGTCCAGCTTTTGCTGCCGCAGCAAAGGTGCCAGCGGGGGAAAGTGATGCTGGTTCTCACTGCCTCCTGGAACTCTTTCAAATGCCACAGACAATTTTGCACTCTCTGCTTTCCTGCGGACTCCATCCTCAAAAGCACCTGTTTTTGCTTTCGGCAGCCTCCGGAGCAAAAAAGACAAATGTCCAGCTTTTGCTGCCACAGCAAAGGTGCCAGCGGGGAAAAGTAATGCTGGTTCTCACTGCCTCCTGGAACTCTTTCAAATGCCACAGACAATTTGGCCCTCTCTGCTTTCCTGCGGACTCCATCCTCAAAAGCACCTGTTTTTGCTTTCGGCAGCCTCCGGAGCAAAAAAGACAAACGTCCAGCTTTTGCTGCCACAGCAAAGGTGCCAGCGGAGAAAAGTAATGCTGGTTCTCACTGCCTCCTGGAACCCTTTCAAATGCCACAGTCAATTTGGCTCTCTCTGCTTTCCTGCGGACTCCATCCTCAAAAGCACCTTTTTTCGCTTTCGGCAGCCTCCGGAGCAAAAAAGACAAACGTCCAGCTTTTGCTGCCACAGCAAAGGTGCCAGCGGGGAAAAGTAATGCTGGTTCTCACTGCCTCCTGGAACTCTGTCAAATGCCACAGACAATTTTGCACTCTCTGCTTTCCTGCGGACTCCATCCTCAAAAGCACCTGTTTTTGTTTTCGGCAGCCTCTGGAGCAAAAAAGACAAACGTCCAGCTTTTGCTGCCACAGCAAAGGTGCCAGCGGGGAAAAGTAATGCTGGTTCTCACTGCCTCCTGGAACTCTTTCAAATGCCACAGACAATTTTGCACTCTCTGCTTTCCTGCGGACTCCATCCTCAAAAGCACCTGTTTTCGCTTTCGGCATCCTCAGGAGCAAAGAATACAAACGTCCAGCTTTTGCTGCAACAGCAAAGCTGCCAGCGGGGAAAAGTAATGCTGGTTCTAACTTCCTCCTGGAACCCCTTCAAATGCCCCAGACAATTTGGCTCTCTCTGCTTTACTGCGGACTCCATCCTCAAAAGCACCTTTTTTCGCTTTCGGCAGCCTCCGGATCAAAAAAGACAAACGTCCAGCTTTTGCTGCCACAGCAAAGGTGCCAGCGGGGAAAAGTGATGCTGGTTCTCACTGCCTCCTGGAACTCTTTCAAATGCCCCAGACAATTTGGCCCTCTCTGCTTTCCTGCGGACTCCATCCTCAAAAGCACCTGTTTTCGCTTTCGGGGTGTTTCGAGCAAAAAAGACAAACGTTCAGCTTTTGCTGCCACAGCAAAGGTGCCAGCGGGGAAAAGTAATGCTAGTTCTCACTGCCTCCTGGAACCCTTTCAAATGCCACAGACAATTTGGCCCTCTCTGCTTTCCTGCGGACTCCATCCTCAAAAGCACCTGTTTTCGCTTTCGGCAGCCTCCGGAGCAAAAAAGAAAAACGTCCAGCTTTTGCTGCCACAGCAAAGGTGCCAGCGGGGAAAAGTAATGCTGGTTTTCACTGCCTCCTGGAACCCTTTCAAATGCCACAGACAATTTGGCCCTATCTGCTTTCCTGCGGACTCCATCCTCAAAAGCACCTGTTTTCGCTTTCGGCATCCTCCGGAGCAAAAAAGACAAACGTCCAGCTTTTGCTGCCACAGCAAAGGTGCCAGCGGGGAAAAGTGATGCTGGTTCTCACTGCCTCCTGGAACCCCTTCAAATGCCCCAGACAATTTGGCTCTCTCTGCTTTCCTGCGGACTCTATCCTCAAAAGCGCCTTTTTTCACTTTCGGCGCCCTCCGGTGGTTAAAAGACAAACGTCCAGCTTTTGCTGCCGCAGCAAAGGTGCCAGCGGGGAAAAGTAATGCTGGTTCTCACTGCCTCCTGGAACCCTTTCAAATGCCACAGACAATTTGGCCCTCTCTGCTTTCCTGCGGACTCCATCTTCAAAAGCACCTGTTTTCGCTTTCGGCAGCCTCCGGAGCAAAAAAGACAAACGTCCAGCTTTTGCTGCCACAGCAAAGGTGCCAGCGGGGAAAAGTAATGCTGGTTCTCACTTCCTCCTGGAACCCTTTCAAATGCCACAGTCAATTTGGCTCTCTCTGCTTTCCTGCGGACTCCATCCTCAAAAGCACCTTTTTTCGCTTTCGGCAGCCTCCGGAGCAAAAAAGACAAACGTCCAGCTTTTGCTGCCACAGCAAAGGTGCCAGCGGGGAAAAGTAATGCTGGTTCTCACTGCCTCCTGGAACCCTTTCAAATGCCACAGACAATTTGGCCCTCTCTGCTTTCCTGCGGACTCCATCCTCAAAAGCATCTGTTTTCGCTTTCGGCAACCTCCGGAGCAAAAAAGACAAACGTCCAGCTTTTGCTGCCACAGCAAAGGTGCCAGCGGGGAAAAGTAATGCTGGTTCTCACTGCCTCCTGGAACCCTTTCAAATGCCACAGACAATTTGGCCCTCTCTGCTTTCCTGCGGACTCCATCCTCAAAAGCACCTTTTTTCGCTTTCGGCAGCCTCCGGAGCAAAAAAGACAAACGTCCAGCTTTTGCTGCCACAGCAAAGGTGCCAGCGGGGAAAAGTAATGCTGGTTCTAACTTCCTCCTGGAACCCTTTAAATGCCACAGACAATTTGGCTCTCTCTGCTTTCCTGCGGACTCCATCCTCAAAAGCACCTTTTTTCGCTTTCGGCAGCCTCCAGAGCAAAAAAGACAAACGTCCAGCTTTTGCTGCCACAGCAAAGGTTCCAGCGGGGAAAAGTGATGCTGGTTCTCACTGCCTCCTGGAACTCTTTCAAATGCCCCAGACAATTTGGCCCTCTCTGCTTTCCTGCGGACTCCATCCTCAAAAGCACCTGTTTTCGCTTTCGGCATCCTCCGGAGCAAAAAAGACAAACGTCCAGCTTTTGCTGCCACAGCAAAGGTGCCAGCGGGGAAAAGTAATGCTGGTTCTCACTGCCTCCTGGAACCCCTTCAAATGCCCCAGACGATTTGGCTCTCTCTGCTTTCCTGCGGACTCTATCCTCAAAAGCGCCTTTTTTCACTTTCGACGCCCTCCGGTGGTTAAAAGACAAACGTCCAGATTTTGCTGCCGCAGCAAAGGTGCCAGCGGAGAAAAGTAATGCTGGTTCTCACTGCCTCCTGGAACCCTTTCAAATGCCACAGACAATTTGGCCCTCTCTGCTTTCCTGCGGACTCCATCCTCAAAAGCACCTGTTTTCGCTTTCGGCAGCCTCCGGAGCAAAAAAGACAAACGTCCAGCTTTTGCTGCCACAGCAAAGGTGCCAGCGGGGAAAAGTAATGCTGGTTCTCACTTCCTCCTGGAATCCTTTCAAATGCCACAGTCAATTTGGCTCTCTCTGCTTTCCTGCGGACTCCATCTTCAAAAGCACCTTTTTTCGCTTTCGGCAGCCTCCGGAGCAAAAAAGACAAACGTCCAGCTTTTGCTGCCACAGCAAAGGTGCCAGCGGGGAAAAGTAATGCTGGTTCTCACTGCCTCCTGGAACCCTTTCAAATGCCACAGACAATTTGGCCCTCTCTGCTTTCCTGCAGACTCCATCCTCAAAAGCATCTGTTTTCGCTTTCGGCAACCTCCGGAGCAAAAAAGACAAACGTCCAGCTTTTGCTGCCACAGCAAAGGTGCCAGCGGGGAAAAGTAATGCTGGTTCTCACTGCCTCCTGGAACCCTTTCAAATGCCACAGACAATTTGGCCCTCTCTGCTTTCCTGCGGACTCCATCCTCAAAAGCACCTTTTTTCGCTTTCAGCAGCCTCCGGAGCAAAAAAGACAAACGTCCAGCTTTTGCTGCCACAGCAAAGGTGCCACCGGGGAAAAGTGATGCTGGTTCTCACTGCCTCCTGGAACTCTTTCAAATGCCCCAGACAATTTGGCCCTCTCTGCTTTCCTGCGGACTCCATCCTCAAAAGCACCTGTTTTCGCTTTCGGCGGTGTTTCGAGCAAAAAAGACAAACGTTCAGCTTTTGCTGCCACACCAAAGGTGCCAGCGGGGAAAAGTAATGCTAGTTCTCACTGCCTCCTGGAACCCCTTCAAATGCCCCAGACAATTTGGCTCTCTCTGCTTTCCTGCGGACTCTATCCTCAAAAGCGCCTTTTTTCACTTTCGGCGCCCTCCGGTGGTTAAAAGACAAACGTCCAGCTTTTGCTGCCGCAGCAAAGGTGCCAGCGGGGAAAAGTAATGCTGGTTCTCACTGCCTCCTGGAACTCTTTCAAATGCCACAGTCAATTTGGCTCTCTCTGCTTTCCTGCGGACTCCATCCTCAAAAGCACCTGTTTTCGCTTTCGGCATCCTCAGGAGCAAAGAATACAAACGTCCAGCTTTTGCTGCAACAGCAAAGCTGCCAGCGGGGAAAAGTAATGCTGGTTCTAACTTCCTCCTGGAACCCCTTCAAATGCCCCAGACAATTTGGCTCTCTCTGCTTTACTGCGGACTCCATCCTCAAAAGCACCTTTTTTCGCTTTCGGCAGCCTCCGGATCAAAAAAGACAAACGTCCAGCTTTTGCTGCCACAGCAAAGGTGCCAGCGGGGAAAAGTGATGCTGGTTCTCACTGCCTCCTGGAACTCTTTCAAATGCCCCAGACAATTTGGCCCTCTCTGCTTTCCTGCGGACTCCATCCTCAAAAGCACCTGTTTTCGCTTTCGGGGTGTTTCGAGCAAAAAAGACAAACGTTCAGCTTTTGCTGCCACAGCAAAGGTGCCAGCGGGGAAAAGTAATGCTAGTTCTCACTGCCTCCTGGAACCCTTTCAAATGCCACAGACAATTTGGCCCTCTCTGCTTTCCTGCGGACTCCATCCTCAAAAGCACCTGTTTTCGCTTTCGGCAGCCTCCGGAGCAAAAAAGAAAAACGTCCAGCTTTTGCTGCCACAGCAAAGGTGCCAGCGGGGAAAAGTAATGCTGGTTTTCACTGCCTCCTGGAACCCTTTCAAATGCCACAGACAATTTGGCCCTATCTGCTTTCCTGCGGACTCCATCCTCAAAAGCACCTGTTTTCGCTTTCGGCATCCTCCGGAGCAAAAAAGACAAACGTCCAGCTTTTGCTGCCACAGCAAAGGTGCCAGCGGGGAAAAGTGATGCTGGTTCTCACTGCCTCCTGGAACCCCTTCAAATGCCCCAGACAATTTGGCTCTCTCTGCTTTCCTGCGGACTCTATCCTCAAAAGCGCCTTTTTTCACTTTCGGCGCCCTCCGGTGGTTAAAAGACAAACGTCCAGCTTTTGCTGCCGCAGCAAAGGTGCCAGCGGGGAAAAGTAATGCTGGTTCTCACTGCCTCCTGGAACCCTTTCAAATGCCACAGACAATTTGGCCCTCTCTGCTTTCCTGCGGACTCCATCTTCAAAAGCACCTGTTTTCGCTTTCGGCAGCCTCCGGAGCAAAAAAGACAAACGTCCAGCTTTTGCTGCCACAGCAAAGGTGCCAGCGGGGAAAAGTAATGCTGGTTCTCACTTCCTCCTGGAACCCTTTCAAATGCCACAGTCAATTTGGCTCTCTCTGCTTTCCTGCGGACTCCATCCTCAAAAGCACCTTTTTTCGCTTTCGGCAGCCTCCGGAGCAAAAAAGACAAACGTCCAGCTTTTGCTGCCACAGCAAAGGTGCCAGCGGGGAAAAGTAATGCTGGTTCTCACTGCCTCCTGGAACCCTTTCAAATGCCACAGACAATTTGGCCCTCTCTGCTTTCCTGCGGACTCCATCCTCAAAAGCATCTGTTTTCGCTTTCGGCAACCTCCGGAGCAAAAAAGACAAACGTCCAGCTTTTGCTGCCACAGCAAAGGTGCCAGCGGGGAAAAGTAATGCTGGTTCTCACTGCCTCCTGGAACCCTTTCAAATGCCACAGACAATTTGGCCCTCTCTGCTTTCCTGCGGACTCCATCCTCAAAAGCACCTTTTTTCGCTTTCGGCAGCCTCCGGAGCAAAAAAGACAAACGTCCAGCTTTTGCTGCCACAGCAAAGGTGCCAGCGGGGAAAAGTAATGCTGGTTCTAACTTCCTCCTGGAACCCTTTAAATGCCACAGACAATTTGGCTCTCTCTGCTTTCCTGCGGACTCCATCCTCAAAAGCACCTTTTTTCGCTTTCGGCAGCCTCCAGAGCAAAAAAGACAAACGTCCAGCTTTTGCTGCCACAGCAAAGGTTCCAGCGGGGAAAAGTGATGCTGGTTCTCACTGCCTCCTGGAACTCTTTCAAATGCCCCAGACAATTTGGCCCTCTCTGCTTTCCTGCGGACTCCATCCTCAAAAGCACCTGTTTTCGCTTTCGGCATCCTCCGGAGCAAAAAAGACAAACGTCCAGCTTTTGCTGCCACAGCAAAGGTGCCAGCGGGGAAAAGTAATGCTGGTTCTCACTGCCTCCTGGAACCCCTTCAAATGCCCCAGACGATTTGGCTCTCTCTGCTTTCCTGCGGACTCTATCCTCAAAAGCGCCTTTTTTCACTTTCGACGCCCTCCGGTGGTTAAAAGACAAACGTCCAGATTTTGCTGCCGCAGCAAAGGTGCCAGCGGAGAAAAGTAATGCTGGTTCTCACTGCCTCCTGGAACCCTTTCAAATGCCACAGACAATTTGGCCCTCTCTGCTTTCCTGCGGACTCCATCCTCAAAAGCACCTGTTTTCGCTTTCGGCAGCCTCCGGAGCAAAAAAGACAAACGTCCAGCTTTTGCTGCCACAGCAAAGGTGCCAGCGGGGAAAAGTAATGCTGGTTCTCACTTCCTCCTGGAATCCTTTCAAATGCCACAGTCAATTTGGCTCTCTCTGCTTTCCTGCGGACTCCATCTTCAAAAGCACCTTTTTTCGCTTTCGGCAGCCTCCGGAGCAAAAAAGACAAACGTCCAGCTTTTGCTGCCACAGCAAAGGTGCCAGCGGGGAAAAGTAATGCTGGTTCTCACTGCCTCCTGGAACCCTTTCAAATGCCACAGACAATTTGGCCCTCTCTGCTTTCCTGCAGACTCCATCCTCAAAAGCATCTGTTTTCGCTTTCGGCAACCTCCGGAGCAAAAAAGACAAACGTCCAGCTTTTGCTGCCACAGCAAAGGTGCCAGCGGGGAAAAGTAATGCTGGTTCTCACTGCCTCCTGGAACCCTTTCAAATGCCACAGACAATTTGGCCCTCTCTGCTTTCCTGCGGACTCCATCCTCAAAAGCACCTTTTTTCGCTTTCAGCAGCCTCCGGAGCAAAAAAGACAAACGTCCAGCTTTTGCTGCCACAGCAAAGGTGCCACCGGGGAAAAGTGATGCTGGTTCTCACTGCCTCCTGGAACTCTTTCAAATGCCCCAGACAATTTGGCCCTCTCTGCTTTCCTGCGGACTCCATCCTCAAAAGCACCTGTTTTCGCTTTCGGCGGTGTTTCGAGCAAAAAAGACAAACGTTCAGCTTTTGCTGCCACACCAAAGGTGCCAGCGGGGAAAAGTAATGCTAGTTCTCACTGCCTCCTGGAACCCCTTCAAATGCCCCAGACAATTTGGCTCTCTCTGCTTTCCTGCGGACTCTATCCTCAAAAGCGCCTTTTTTCACTTTCGGCGCCCTCCGGTGGTTAAAAGACAAACGTCCAGCTTTTGCTGCCGCAGCAAAGGTGCCAGCGGGGAAAAGTAATGCTGGTTCTCACTGCCTCCTGGAACTCTTTCAAATGCCACAGTCAATTTGGCTCTCTCTGCTTTCCTGCGGACTCCATCCTGAAAAGCACCTGTTTTCGCTTTCGGCAGCCTCCGGAGCAAAAAAGACAAACGTCCAGCTTTTGCTGCCACAGCAAAGGTGCCAGCGGGGAAAAGTAATGCTGGTTCTCACTTCCTCCTGGAACCCTTTCAAATGCCACAGTCAATTTGGCTCTCTCTGCTTTCCTGCGGACTCCATCCTCAAAAGCATCTGTTTTCGCTTTCGGCAGCCTCCGGAGCAAAAAAGACAAACGTCCAGCTTTTGCTGCCACAGCAAAGGTGCCAGCGGGGAAAAGTAATGCTGGTTCTCACTGCCTCCTGGACCCTTTCAAATGCCACAGATAATTTGGCTCTCTCTGCTTTCCTGCGGACTCTATCCTCAAAAGCGCCTTTTTTCACTTTCGGCGCCCTCCGGTGGTTAAAAGACAAACGTCCAGCTTTTGCTGCCGCAGCAAAGGTGCCAGCGGGGAAAAGTGATGCTGGTTCTCACTGCCTCCTGGAACTCTTTCAAATGCCCCAGACAATTTTGCACTCTCTGCTTTCCTGCGGACTCCATCCTCAAAAGCACCTGTTTTTGCTTTCGGCATCCTCAGGAGCAAAAAAGACAAACGTCCAGCTTTTGCTGCCACAGCAAAGGTGCCAGCGGGGAAAAGTAATGCTGGTTCTCACTGCCTCCTGGAACCCTTTCAAATGCCCCAGACAATTTGGCCCTATCTGCTTTCCTGCGGACTCCATCCTCAAAAGCACCTGTTTTCGCTTTCGGCAACCTCCGGAGCAAAAAAGACAAACGTCCAGCTTTTGCTGCCACAGCAAAGGTGCCAGCGGGGAAAAGTAATGCTGGTTCTCACTGCCTCCTGGAACCCCTTCAAATGCCCCAGATAATTTGGCTCTCTCTGCTTTCCTGCGCACTCCATCCTCAAAAGCATCTGTTTTCAATTTTGGCGCCCTCCGGTGGTTAAAAGACAAACGTCCAGCTTTTGCTGCCGCAGCAAAGGTGCCAGCGGGGGAAAGTGATGCTGGTTCTCACTGCCTCCTGGAACCCCTTTCAAATGCCACAGTCAATTTGGCTCTCTCTGCTTTCCTGCGGACTCCATCCTCAAAAGCACCTGTTTTCGCATTCGGCATCCTCAGGAGCAAAAAAGACAAACGTCCAGCTTTTGCTGCCACAGCAAAGGTGCCAGCGGGGAAAAGTAATGCTGGTTCTCACTGCCTCCTGGAACCCTTTCAAATGCCACAGTCAATTTGGCTCTCTCTGCTTTCCTGCGGACTCCATCCTCAAAAGCACCTTTTTTCGCTTTCGGCAGCCTCCGGAGCAAAAAAGACAAACGTCCAGCTTTTGCTGCCACAGCAAAGGTGCCAGCGGGGAAAAGTAATGCTGGTTCTCACTGCCTCCTGGAACTCTGTCAAATGCCACAGACAATTTGGCCCTATCTGCTTTCCTGCGGACTCCATCCTCAAAAGCACCTGTTTTCGCTTTCGGCAACCTCCGGAGCAAAAAAGACAAACGTCCAGCTTTTGCTGCCACAGCAAAGGTGCCAGCGGGGAAAAGTAATGCTGGTTCTCACTGCCTCCTGGAACTCTGTCAAATGCCACAGTCAATTTGGCTCTCTCTGCTTTCCTGCGGACTCCATCCTCAAAAGCACCTTTTTTCGCTTTCGGCATCCTCCGGAGCAAAAAAGACAAACGTCCAGCTTTTGCTGCCACAGCAAAGGTGCCAGCAGGGAAAAGTAATGCTGGTTCTCACTGCCTCCTGGACCCTTTCAAATGCCACAGATAATTTGGCTCTCTCTGCTTTCCTGCGGACTCTATCCTCAAAAGCGCCTTTTTTCACTTTCGGCGCCCTCCGGTGGTTAAAGGACAAACGTCCAGCTTTTGCTGCAGCAGCAAAGGTGCCAGCGGGGAAAAGTGATGCTGGTTCTCACTGCCTCCTGGAACTCTTTCAAATGCCCCAGACAATTTTGCACTCTCTGCTTTCCTGCGGACTCCATCCTCAAAAGCACCTGTTTTTGCTTTCGGCATCCTCAGGAGCAAAAAAGACAAACGTCCAGCTTTTGCTGCCACAGCAAAGGTGCCAGCGGGGAAAAGTAATGCTGGTTCTCACTGCCTCCTGGAACTCTTTGAAATGCCCCAGACAATTTGGCCCTCTCTGCTTTCCTGCGGACTCCATCCTCAAAAGCACCTGTTTTCGCTTTTGGCAACCTCCGGAGCAAAAAAGACAAACGTCCAGCTTTTGCTGCCACAGCAAAGGTGCCAGCGGGGAAAAGTAATGCTGGTTCTCACTGCCTCCTGGAACCCCTTCAAATGCCCCAGATAATTTGGCTCTCTCTGCTTTCCTGCGCACTCCATCCTCAAAAGCATCTGTTTTCAATTTTGGCGCCCTCCGGTGGTTAAAAGACAAACGTCCAGCTTTTGCTGCCGCAGCAAAGGTGCCAGCGGGGGAAAGTGATGCTGGTTCTCACTGCCTCCTGGAACCCCTTTCAAATGCCACAGTCAATTTGGCTCTCTCTGCTTTCCTGCGGACTCCATCCTCAAATGCACCTGTTTTCGCTTTCGGCGGTGTTTGGAGCAAAAAAGACAAACGTCCAGCTTTTGCTGCCACAGCAAAGGTGCCAGCGGGGAAAAGTAATGCTGGTTCTCACTGCCTCCTGGAACCCTTTCAAATGCCACAGTCAATTTGGCTCTCTCTGCTTTCCTGCGGACTCCATCCTCAAAAGCACCTTTTTTCGCTTTCGGCAGCCTCCGGAGCAAAAAAGACAAACGTCCAGCTTTTGCTGCCACAGCAAAGGTGCCAGCGGGGAAAAGTAATGCTGGTTCTCACTGCCTCCTGGAACTCTTTCAAATGCCACAGACAATTTTGCACTCTCTGCTTTCCTGCGGACTCCATCCTCAAAAGCACCTGTTTTTGCTTTCGGCAGCCTCCGGAGCAAAAAAGACAAACGTCCAGCTTTTGCTGCCACAGCAAAGGTGCCAGCGGAGAAAAGTAATGCTGGTTCTCACTGCCTCCTGGAACCCTTTCAAATGCCACAGTCAATTTGGCTCTCTCTGCTTTCCTGCGGACTCCATCTTCAAAAGCACCTTTTTTCGCTTTCGGCAGCCTCCGGAGCAAAAAAGACAAACGTCCAGCTTTTGCTGCCACAGCAAAGGTGCCAGCGGGGAAAAGTAATGCTGGTTCTCACTGCCTCCTGGAACTCTGTCAAATGCCACAGACAATTTGGCCCTCTCTGCTTTCCTGCGGACTCCATCCTCAAAAGCACCTGTTTTCGCTTTCGGCAACCTCCGGAGCAAAAAAGACAAACGTCCAGCTTTTGCTGCCACAGCAAAGGTGCCAGCGGGGAAAAGTAATGCTGGTTCTCACTGCCTCCTGGAACTCTTTCAAATGCCACAGTCAATTTGGCTCTCTCTGCTTTCCTGCGGACTCCATCCTCAAAAGCACCTTTTTTCGCTTTCGGCAGCCTCCGGAGCAAAAAAGACAAACGTCCAGCTTTTGCTGCCACAGCAAAGGTGCCAGCGGGGAAAAGTAATGCTGGTTCTCACTGCCTCCTGGAACCCCTTAAAATGCCCCAGATAATTTGGCTCTCTCTGCTTTCCTGCGGACTCCATCCTCAAAAGCATCTGTTTTCACTTTCGGCGCCCTCCGGTGGTTAAAAGACAAACGTCCAGCTTTTGCTGCCACAGCAAAGGTGCCAGCGGGGGAAAGTGATGCTGGTTCTCACTGCCTCCTGGAACTCTTTCAAATGCCCCAGACAATTTTGCACTCTCTGCTTTCCTGCGGACTCCATCCTCAAAAGCACCTGTTTTTGCTTTCGGCAGCCTCCGGAGCAAAAAAGACAAATGTCCAGCTTTTGCTGCCACAGCAAAGGTGCCAGCGGGGAAAAGTAATGCTGGTTCTCACTGCCTCCTGGAACTCTTTCAAATGCCACAGACAATTTGGCCCTCTCTGCTTTCCTGCGGACTCCATCCTCAAAAGCACCTGTTTTTGCTTTCGGCAGCCTCCGGAGCAAAAAAGACAAACGTCCAGCTTTTGCTGCCACAGCAAAGGTGCCAGCGGAGAAAAGTAATGCTGGTTCTCACTGCCTCCTGGAACCCTTTCAAATGCCACAGTCAATTTGGCTCTCTCTGCTTTCCTGCGGACTCCATCCTCAAAAGCACCTTTTTTCGCTTTCGGCAGCCTCCGGAGCAAAAAAGACAAACGTCCAGCTTTTGCTGCCACAGCAAAGGTGCCAGCGGGGAAAAGTAATGCTGGTTCTCACTGCCTCCTGGAACTCTGTCAAATGCCACAGACAATTTTGCACTCTCTGCTTTCCTGCGGACTCCATCCTCAAAAGCACCTGTTTTTGCTTTCGGCAGCCTCCGGAGCAAAAAAGACAAACGTCCAGCTTTTGCTGCCACAGCAAAGGTGCCAGCGGGGAAAAGTAATGCTGGTTCTCACTGCCTCCAGGAACTCTTTGAAATGCCCCAGACAATTTTGCACTCTCTGCTTTCCTGCGGACTCCATCCTCAAAAGCACCTGTTTTCGCTTTCGGCATCCTCAGGAGCAAAGAATACAAACGTCCAGCTTTTGCTGCCACAGCAAAGCTGCCAGCGGGGAAAAGTAATGCTGGTTCTAACTTCCTCCTGGAACCCCTTCAAATGCCCCAGACAATTTGGCTCTCTCTGCTTTCCTGCGGACTCCATCCTCAAAAGCACCTGTTTTCGCTTTCGGCAGCCTCCGGAGCAAAAAAGACAAACGTCCAGCTTTTGCTGCCACAGCAAAGGTGCCAGCGGGGAAGAGTGATGCTGGTTCTCACTGCCTCCTGGAACTCTTTCAAATGCCCCAGACAATTTCGCCCTCTCTGCTTTCCTGCGGACTCCATCCTCAAAAGCACCTGTTTTCGCTTTCGGCGGTGTTTGGAGCAAAAAAGACAAACGTCCAGCTTTTGCTGCCACAGCAAAGGTGCCAGCGGGGAAAAGTGATGCTGGTTCTCACTGCCTCCTGGAACTCTTTCAAATGCCCCAGACAATTTGGCCCTCTCTGCTTTCCTGCGGACTCCATCCTCAAAAGCACCTGTTTTCGCTTTCGGCAACCTCCGGAGCAAAAAAGACAAACGTCCAGCTTTTGCTGCCACAGCAAAGGTGCCAGCGGGGAAAAGTAATGCTGGTTCTAACTTCCTCCTTGAACCCTTTCAAATGCCACAGACAATTTGGCTCTCTCTGCTTTACTGCGGACTCCATCCTCCAAAGCACCTTTTTTCGCTTTCGGCAGCCTCCGGAGCAAAAAAGACAAACGTCCAGCTTTTGCTGCCACAGCAAAGGTGCCAGCGGGGAAAAGTAATGCTGGTTCTCACTGCCTCCTGGAACCCCTTAAAATGCCCCAGATAATTTGGCTCTCTCTGCTTTCCTGCGGACTCCATCCTCAAAAGCATCTGTTTTCACTTTCGGCGCCCTCCGGTGGTTAAAAGACAAACGTCCAGCTTTTGCTGCCGCAGCAAAGGTGCCAGCGGGGGAAAGTGATGCTGGTTCTCACTGCCTCCTGGAACTCTTTCAAATGCCACAGACAATTTTGCACTCTCTGCTTTATTGCGGACTCCATCCTCAAAAGCACCTGTTTTTGCTTTCGGCAGCCTCCGGAGCAAAAAAGACAAATGTCCAGTTTTTGCTGCCACAGCAAAGGTGCCAGCGGGGAAAAGTAATGCTGGTTCTCACTGCCTCCTGGAACTCTTTCAAATGCCACAGACAATTTGGCCCTCTCTGCTTTCCTGCGGACTCCATCCTCAAAAGCACCTGTTTTTGCTTTCGGCAGCCTCCGGAGCAAAAAAGACAAACGTCCAGCTTTTGCTGCCACAGCAAAGGTGCCAGCGGAGAAAAGTAATGCTGGTTCTCACTGCCTCCTGGAACCCTTTCAAATGCCACAGTCAATTTGGCTCTCTATGCTTTCCTGCGGACTCCATCCTCAAAAGCACCTTTTTTCGCTTTCGGCAGCCTCCGGAGCAAAAAAGACAAACGTCCAGCTTTTGCTGCCACAGCAAAGGTGCCAGCGGGGAAAAGTAATGCTGGTTCTCACTGCCTCCTGGAACTCTTTGAAATGCCACAGACAATTTTGCACTCTCTGCTTTCCTGCGGACTCCATCCTCAAAAGCACCTGTTTTCGCTTTCGGCATCCTCAGGAGCAAAGAATACAAACGTCCAGCTTTTGCTGCCACAGCAAAGCTGCCAGCGGGGAAAAGTAATGCTGGTTCTAACTTCCTCCTGGAACCCCTTCAAATGCCCCAGACAATTTGGCTCTCTCTGCTTTACTGCGGACTCCATCCTCAAAAGCACCTTTTTTCGCTTTCGGCAGCCTCCGGAGCAAAAAAGACAAACGTCCAGCTTTTGCTGCCACAGCAAAGGTGCCAGCGGGGAAAAGTGATGCTGGTTCTCACTGCCTCCTGGAACTCTTTCAAATGCCCCAGACAATTTGGCCCTCTCTGCTTTCCTGCGGACTCCATCCTCAAAAGCACCTGTTTTCGCTTTCGGGGTGTTTCGAGCAAAAAAGACAAACGTTCAGCTTTTGCTGCCACAGCAAAGGTGCCAGCGGGGAAAAGTAATGCTAGTTCTCACTGCCTCCTGGAACCCTTTCAAATGCCCCAGACAATTTGGCCCTCTCTGCTTTCCTGCGGACTCCATCCTCAAAAGCACCTGTTTTCGCTTTCGGCAGCCTCCGGAGCAAAAAAGACAAACGTCCAGCTTTTGCTGCCACAGCAAAGGTGCCAGCGGGGAAAAGTAATGCTGGTTCTCACTGCCTCCTGGAACCATTTCAAATGCCACAGACAATTTGGCCCTCTCTGCTTTCCTGCGGACTCCATCCTCAAAAGCACCTGTTTTCGCTTTCGGCAGCCTCCGGAGCAAAAAAGACAAACGTCCAGCTTTTGCTGCCACAGCAAAGGTGCCAGCGGGGAAAAGTAATGCTGGTTCTCACTGCCTCCTGGAACCCCTTCAAATGCCCCAGACAATTTGGCTCTCTCTGCTTTCCTGCGGACTCTCTCCTCAAAAGCGCCTTTTTTCACTTTCGGCGCCCTCCGGTGGTTAAAAGACAAACGTCCAGCTTTTGCTGCCACAGCAAAGGTGCCAGCGGGGAAAAGTAATGCTGGTTCTCACTGCCTCCTGGAACTCTTTCAAATGCCACAGACAATTTGGCCCTCTGTACTTTTCTGCGGACTCCATCCTCAAAAGCACCTGTTTTCGCTTTCGGCAGCCTCCGGAGCAAAAAAGACAAACGTCCAGCTTTTGCTGCCACAGCAAAGGTGCCAGCGGGGAAAAGTAATGCTGGTTCTCACTGCCTCCTGGAACTCTTTCAAATGCCCCAGACAATTTGGCCCTCTCTGCTTTCCTGCGGACTCCATCCTCAAAAGCACCTGTTTTCGCTTTCGGCAACCTCCGGAGCAAAAAAGACAAACGTCCAGCTTTTGCTGCCACAGCAAAGGTGCCAGCGGGGAAAAGTGATGCTGGTTCTCACTGCCTCCTGGAACTCTTTCAAATGCCCCAGACAATTTCGCCCTCTCTGCTTTCCTGCGGACTCCATCCTCAAAAGCACCTGTTTTCGCTTTCGGCAACCTCCGGAGCAAAAAAGACAAACGTCCAGCTTTTGCTGCCACAGCAAAGGTGCCAGCGGGGAAAAGTAATGCTGGTTCTAACTTCCTCCTTGAACCCTTTCAAATGCCACAGACAATTTGGCTCTCTCTGCTTTACTGCGGACTCCATCCTCAAAAGCACCTTTTTTCGCTTTCGGCAGCCTCCGGAGCAAAAAAGACAAACGTCCAGCTTTTGCTGCCACAGCAAAGGTGCCAGCGGGGAAAAGTGATGCTGGTTCTCACTGCCTCCTGGAACTCTTTCAAATGCCCCAGACAATTTGGCCCTCTCTGCTTTCCTGGGGACTCCATCCTCAAAAGCACCTGTTTTCGCTTTCGGGGTGTTTCGAGCAAAAAAGACAAACGTTCAGCTTTTGCTGCCACACCAAAGGTGCCAGCGGGGAAAAGTAATGCTAGTTCTCACTGCCTCCTGGAACCCTTTCAAATGCCCCAGACAATTTGGCCCTCTCTGCTTTCCTGCGGACTCCATCCTCAAAAGCACCTGTTTTTGCTTTCGGCAGCCTCCGGAGCAAAAAAGACAAACGTCCAGCTTTTGCTGCCACAGCAAAGGTGCCAGCGGGGAAAAGTAATGCTGGTTCTCACTGCCTCCTGGAACCCCTTCAAATGCCCCAGACAATTTGGCTCTTTCTGCTTTCCTGCGGACTCTATCCTCAAAAGCGCCTTTTTTCACTTTCGGCGCCCTCCGGTGGTTAAAAGACAAACGTCCAGCTTTTGCTGCCGCAGCAAAGGTGCCAGCGGGGAAAAGTAATGCTGGTTCTCACTGCCTCCTGGAACCCTTTCAAATGCCACAGACAATTTGGCCCTCTCTGCTTTCCTGCGGACTCCATCCTCAAAAGCACCTGTTTTCGCTTTCGGCAGCCTCCGGAGCAAAAAAGACAAACGTCCAGCTTTTGCTGCCACAGCAAAGGTGCCAGCGGGGAAAAGTAATGCTGGTTCTCACTGCCTCCTGGAACCCTTTCAAATGCACCACACAATTTGGCCCTCTCTGCTTTCCTGCAGACTCCATCCTCAAAAGCATCTGTTTTCGCTTTCGGCAACCTCCGGAGCAAAAAAAACAAACGTCCAGCTTTTGCTGCCACAGCAAAGGTGCCAGCGGGGAAAAGTAATGCTGGTTCTAACTTCCTCCTGGAACCCTTTCAAATGCCCCAGACAATTTGGCTCTCTCTGCTTTACTGCGGACTCCATCCTCAAAAGCACCTTTTTTCGCTTTCGGCAGCCTCCAGAGCAAAAAAGACAAACGTCCAGCTTTTGCTGCCACAGCAAAGGTGCCAGCGGGGAAAAGTAATGCTGGTTCTCACTGCCTCCTGGAACTCTTTCAAATGCCCCAGACAATTTTGCCCTCTCTGCTTTCCTGCGGACTCCATCCTCAAAAGCACCTGTTTTCGCTTTCGGCGGTGTTTCGAGCAAAAAAGACAAACGTTCAGCTTTTGCTGCCACAGCAAAGGTGCCAGCGGGGAAAAGTAATGCTAGTTCTCACTGCCTCCTGGAACCCTTTCAAATGCCCCACACAATTTGGCCCTCTCTGCTTTCCTGCGGACTCCATCCTCAAAAGCACCTGTTTTTGCTTTCGGCAGCCTCCGGAGCAAAAAAGACAAACGTCCAGCTTTTGCTGCCACAGCAAAGGTGCCAGCGGGGAAAAGTAATGCTGGTTCTCACTGCCTCCTGGAACCCTTTCAAATGCCCCAGACAATTTGGCCCTCTCTGCTTTCCTGCGCACTCCATCCTCAAAAGCATCTGTTTTCAATTTTGGCGCCCTCCGGTGGTTAAAAGACAAACGTCCAGCTTTTGCTGCCGCAGCAAAGGTGCCAGCAGGGGAAAGTGATGCTGGTTCTCACTGCCTCCTGGAACCCCTTTCAAATGCCACAGTCAATTTGGCTCTCTCTGCTTTCCTGCGGACTCCATCCTCAAATGCACCTGTTTTCGCTTTCGGCGGTGTTTGGAGCAAAAAAGACAAACGTCCAGCTTTTGCTGCCACAGCAAAGGTGCCAGCGGGGAAAAGTAATGCTGGTTCTCACTTCCTCCTGGAACCCTTTCAAATGCCACAGTCAATTTGGCTCTCTCTGCTTTCCTGCGGACTCCATCCTCAAAAGCACCTTTTTTCGCTTTCGGCAGCCTCCGGAGCAAAAAAGACAAACGTCCAGCTTTTGCTGCCACAGCAAAGGTGCCAGCGGGGAAAAGTAATGCTGGTTCTCACTGCCTCCTGGAACTCTTTCAAATGCCACAGACAATTTTGCACTCTCTGCTTTCCTGCGGACTCCATCCTCAAAAGCACCTGTTTTTGCTTTCGGCAGCCTCCGGAGCAAAAAAGACAAACGTCCAGCTTTTGCTGCCACAGCAAAGGTGCCAGCGGAGAAAAGTAATGCTGGTTCTCACTGCCTCCTGGAACCCTTTCAAATGCCACAGTCAATTTGGCTCTCTCTGCTTTCCTGCGGACTCCATCTTCAAAAGCACCTTTTTTCGCTTTCGGCAGCCTCCGGAGCAAAAAAGACAAACGTCCAGCTTTTGCTGCCACAGCAAAGGTGCCAGCGGGGAAAAGTGATGCTGGTTCTCACTGCCTCCTGGAACTCTTTCAAATGCCCCAGACAATTTGGCCCTCTCTGCTTTCCTGCGGACTCCATCCTCAAAAGCACCTGTTTTCGCTTTCGGGGTGTTTCGAGCAAAAAAGACAAACGTTCAGCTTTTGCTGCCACAGCAAAGGTGCCAGCGGGGAAAAGTAATGCTAGTTCTCACTGCCTCCTGGAACCCTTTCAAATGCCCCAGACAATTTGGCCCTCTCTGCTTTCCTGCGGACTCCATCCTCAAAAGCACCTGTTTTTGCTTTCGGCAGCCTCCGGAGCAAAAAAGACAAACGTCCAGCTTTTGCTGCCACAGCAAAGGTGCCAGCGGGGAAAAGTAATGCTGGTTCTCACTGCCTCCTGGAACCCTTTCAAATGCCACAGACAATTTGGCCCTCTCTGCTTTCCTGCGGACTCCATCCTCAAAAGCACCTGTTTTCGCTTTCGGCAGCCTCCGGAGCAAAAAAGACAAACGTCCAGCTTTTGCTGCCACAGCAAAGGTGCCAGCGGGGAAAAGTAATGCTGGTTCTCACTGCCTCCTGGAACCCCTTCAAATGCCCCAGACAATTTGGCTCTCTCTGCTTTCCTGCGGACTCTCTCCTCAAAAGCGCCTTTTTTCACTTTCGGCGCCCTCCGGTGGTTAAAAGACAAACGTCCAGCTTTTGCTGCCACAGCAAAGGTGCCAGCGGGGAAAAGTAATGCTGGTTCTCACTGCCTCCTGGAACTCTTTCAAATGCCACAGACAATTTGGCCCTCTGTACTTTTCTGCGGACTCCATCCTCAAAAGCACCTGTTTTCGCTTTCGGCAGCCTCCGGAGCAAAAAAGACAAACGTCCAGCTTTTGCTGCCACAGCAAAGGTGCCAGCGGGGAAAAGTAATGCTGGTTCTCACTGCCTCCTGGAACCCTTTCAAATGCCACAGACAATTTGGCCCTCTCTGCTTTCCTGCGGACTCCATCCTCAAAAGCACCTGTTTTCGCTTTCGGCGGTGTTTGGAGCAAAAAAGACAAACGTCCAGCTTTTGCTGCCACAGCAAAGGTGCCAGCGGGGAAAAGTGATGCTGGTTCTCACTGCCTCCTGGAACTCTTTCAAATGCCCCAGACAATTTCGCCCTCTCTGCTTTCCTGCGGACTCCATCCTCAAAAGCACCTGTTTTCGCTTTCGGCAACCTCCGGAGCAAAAAAGACAAACGTCCAGCTTTTGCTGCCACAGCAAAGGTGCCAGCGGGGAAAAGTAATGCTGGTTCTAACTTCCTCCTTGAACCCTTTCAAATGCCACAGACAATTTGGCTCTCTCTGCTTTACTGCGGACTCCATCCTCAAAAGCACCTTTTTTCGCTTTCGGCAGCCTCCGGAGCAAAAAAGACAAACGTCCAGCTTTTGCTGCCACAGCAAAGGTGCCAGCGGGGAAAAGTAATGCTGGTTCTCACTGCCTCCTGGAACCCCTTCAAATGCCACAGACAATTTGGCCCTCTCTGCTTTCCTGCGGACTCCATCCTCAAAAGCACCTGTTTTCGCTTTCGGGGTGTTTCGAGCAAAAAAGACAAACGTTCAGCTTTTGCTGCCACAGCAAAGGTGCCAGCGGGGAAAAGTAATGCTAGTTCTCACTGCCTCCTGGAACCCTTTCAAATGCCCCAGACAATTTGGCCCTCTCTGCTTTCCTGCGGACTCCATCCTCAAAAGCACCTGTTTTCGCTTTCGGCAGCCTCCGGAGCAAAAAAGACAAACGTCCAGCTTTTGCTGCCACAGCAAAGGTGCCAGCGGGGAAAAGTAATGCTGGTTCTCACTGCCTCCTGGAACCCTTTCAAATGCACCACACAATTTGGCCCTCTCTGCTTTCCTGCAGACTCCATCCTCAAAAGCATCTGTTTTCGCTTTCGGCAACCTCCGGAGCAAAAAAAACAAACGTCCAGCTTTTGCTGCCACAGCAAAGGTGCCAGCGGGGAAAAGTAATGCTGGTTCTAACTTCCTCCTGGAACCCTTTCAAATGCCACAGACAATTTGGCTCTCTCTGCTTTACTGCGGACTCCATCCTCAAAAGCACCTTTTTTCGCTTTCGGCAGCCTCCAGAGCAAAAAAGACAAACGTCCAGCTTTTGCTGCCACAGCAAAGGTGCCAGCGGGGAAAAGTAATGCTGGTTCTCACTGCCTCCTGGAACTCTTTCAAATGCCCCAGACAATTTTGCCCTCTCTGCTTTCCTGCGGACTCCATCCTCAAAAGCACCTGTTTTCGCTTTCGGCGGTGTTTCGAGCAAAAAAGACAAACGTTCAGCTTTTGCTGCCACAGCAAAGGTGCCAGCGGGGAAAAGTAATGCTAGTTCTCACTGCCTCCTGGAACCCTTTCAAATGCCCCACACAATTTGGCCCTCTCTGCTTTCCTGCGGACTCCATCCTCAAAAGCACCTGTTTTTGCTTTCGGCAGCCTCCGGAGCAAAAAAGACAAACGTCCAGCTTTTGCTGCCACAGCAAAGGTGCCAGCGGGGAAAAGTAATGCTGGTTCTCACTGCCTCCTGGAACCCTTTCAAATGCCCCAGACAATTTGGCCCTCTCTGCTTTCCTGCGCACTCCATCCTCAAAAGCATCTGTTTTCAATTTTGGCGCCCTCCGGTGGTTAAAAGACAAACGTCCAGCTTTTGCTGCCGCAGCAAAGGTGCCAGCGGGGGAAAGTGATGCTGGTTCTCACTGCCTCCTGGAACCCCTTTCAAATGCCACAGTCAATTTGGCTCTCTCTGCTTTCCTGCGGACTCCATCCTCAAATGCACCTGTTTTCGCTTTCGGCGGTGTTTGGAGCAAAAAAGACAAACGTCCAGCTTTTGCTGCCACAGCAAAGGTGCCAGCGGGGAAAAGTAATGCTGGTTCTCACTTCCTCCTGGAACCCTTTCAAATGCCACAGTCAATTTGGCTCTCTCTGCTTTCCTGCGGACTCCATCCTCAAAAGCACCTTTTTTCGCTTTCGGCAGCCTCCGGAGCAAAAAAGACAAACGTCCAGCTTTTGCTGCCACAGCAAAGGTGCCAGCGGGGAAAAGTAATGCTGGTTCTCACTGCCTCCTGGAACCCTTTCAAATGCCACAGTCAATTTGGCTCTCTCTGCTTTCCTGCGGACTCCATCTTCAAAAGCACCTTTTTTCGCTTTCGGCAGCCTCCGGAGCAAAAAAGACAAACGTCCAGCTTTTGCTGCCACAGCAAAGGTGCCAGCGGGGAAAAGTGATGCTGGTTCTCACTGCCTCCTGGAACTCTTTCAAATGCCCCAGACAATTTGGCCCTCTCTGCTTTCCTGCGGACTCCATCCTCAAAAGCACCTGTTTTCGCTTTCGGGGTGTTTCGAGCAAAAAAGACAAACGTTCAGCTTTTGCTGCCACAGCAAAGGTGCCAGCGGGGAAAAGTAATGCTAGTTCTCACTGCCTCCTGGAACCCTTTCAAATGCCCCAGACAATTTGGCCCTCTCTGCTTTCCTGCGGACTCCATCCTCAAAAGCACCTGTTTTTGCTTTCGGCAGCCTCCGGAGCAAAAAAGACAAACGTCCAGCTTTTGCTGCCACAGCAAAGGTGCCAGCGGGGAAAAGTAATGCTGGTTCTCACTGCCTCCTGGAACCCTTTCAAATGCCACAGACAATTTGGCCCTCTCTGCTTTCCTGCGGACTCCATCCTCAAAAGCACCTGTTTTCGCTTTCGGCAGCCTCCGGAGCAAAAAAGACAAACGTCCAGCTTTTGCTGCCACAGCAAAGGTGCCAGCGGGGAAAAGTAATGCTGGTTCTCACTGCCTCCTGGAACCCCTTCAAATGCCCCAGACAATTTGGCTCTCTCTGCTTTCCTGCGGACTCTATCCTCAAAAGCGCCTTTTTTCACTTTCGGCGCCCTCCGGTGGTTAAAAGACAAACGTCCAGCTTTTGCTGCCACAGCAAAGGTGCCAGCGGGGAAAAGTAATGCTGGTTATCACTGCCTCCTGGAACTCTTTCAAATGCCACAGACAATTTGGCCCTCTGTACTTTTCTGCGGACTCCATCCTCAAAAGCACCTGTTTTCGCTTTCGGCAGCCTCCGGAGCAAAAAAGACAAACGTCCAGCTTTTGCTGCCACAGCAAAGGTGCCAGCGGGGAAAAGTAATGCTGGTTCTCACTGCCTCCTGGAACCCTTTCAAATGCCACAGACAATTTGGCCCTCTCTGCTTTCCTGCGGACTCCATCCTCAAAAGCACCTGTTTTCGCTTTCGGCGGTGTTTGGAGCAAAAAAGACAAACGTCCAGCTTTTGCTGCCACAGCAAAGGTGCCAGCGGGGAAAAGTGATGCTGGTTCTCACTGCCTCCTGGAACTCTTTCAAATGCCCCAGACAATTTCGCCCTCTCTGCTTTCCTGCGGACTCCATCCTCAAAAGCACCTGTTTTCGCTTTCGGCAACCTCCGGAGCAAAAAAGACAAACGTCCAGCTTTTGCTGCCACAGCAAAGGTGCCAGCGGGGAAAAGTAATGCTGGTTCTAACTTCCTCCTTGAACCCTTTCAAATGCCACAGACAATTTGGCTCTCTCTGCTTTACTGCGGACTCCATCCTCAAAAGCACCTTTTTTCGCTTTCGGCAGCCTCCGGAGCAAAAAAGACAAACGTCCAGCTTTTGCTGCCACAGCAAAGGTGCCAGCGGGGAAAAGTAATGCTGGTTCTCACTGCCTCCTGGAACCCCTTCAAATGCCCCAGACAATTTGGCCCTCTCTGCTTTCCTGCGGACTCCATCCTCAAAAGCACCTGTTTTCGCTTTCGGGGTGTTTCGAGCAAAAAAGACAAACGTTCAGCTTTTGCTGCCACAGCAAAGGTGCCAGCGGGGAAAAGTAATGCTAGTTCTCACTGCCTCCTGGAACCCTTTCAAATGCCCCAGACAATTTGGCCCTCTCTGCTTTCCTGCGGACTCCATCCTCAAAAGCACCTGTTTTCGCTTTCGGCAACCTCCGGAGCAAAAAAGACAAACGTCCAGCTTTTGCTGCCACAGCAAAGGTGCCAGCGGGGAAAAGTAATGCTGGTTCTCACTGCCTCCTGGAACCCCTTCAAATGCCCCAGACAATTTGGCTCTCTCTGCTTTCCTGCGGACTCTATCCTCAAAAGCGCCTTTTTTCACTTTCGGCGCCCTCCGGTGGTTAAAAGACAAACGTCCAGCTTTTGCTGCCGCAGCAAAGGTGCCAGCGGGGAAAAGTAATGCTGGTTCTCACTGCCTCCTGGAACCCTTTCAAATGCCACAGACAATTTGGCCCTCTCTGCTTTCCTGCGGACTCCATCCTCAAAAGCACCTGTTTTCGCTTTCGGCAGCCTCCGGAGCAAAAAAGACAAACGTCCAGCTTTTGCTGCCACAGCAAAGGTGCCAGCGGGGAAAAGTAATGCTGGTTCTCACTGCCTCCTGGAACCCTTTCAAATGCACCACACAATTTGGCCCTCTCTGCTTTCCTGCAGACTCCATCCTCAAAAGCATCTGTTTTCGCTTTCGGCAACCTCCGGAGCAAAAAAAACAAACGTCCAGCTTTTGCTGCCACAGCAAAGGTGCCAGCGGGGAAAAGTAATGCTGGTTCTCACTGCCTCCTGGAACTCTTTCAAATGCCCCAGACAATTTGGCCCTCTCTGCTTTCCTGCGGACTCCATCCTCAAAAGCACCTGTTTTCGCTTTCGGCGGTGTTTCGAGCAAAAAAGACAAACGTTCAGCTTTTGCTGCCACAGCAAAGGTGCCAGCGGGGAAAAGTAATGCTAGTTCTCACTGCCTCCTGGAACCCTTTCAAATGCCACAGATAATTTGGTCCTCTCTGCTTTCCTGTGGACTCCATCCTCAAAAGCACCTGTTTTTGCTTTCGGCAGCCTCCGGAGCAAAAAAGACAAACGTCCAGCTTTTGCTGCCACAGCAAAGGTGCCAGCGGGGAAAAGTAATGCTGGTTCTCACTGCCTCCTGGAACCCTTTCAAATGCCCCAGACAATTTGGCCCTCTCTGCTTTCCTGCGCACTCCATCCTCAAAAGCATCTGTTTTCAATTTTGGCGCCCTCCGGTGGTTAAAAGACAAACGTCCAGCTTTTGCTGCCGCAGCAAAGGTTCCAGCGGGGGAAAGTGATGCTGGTTCTCACTGCCTCCTGGAACCCCTTTCAAATGCCACAGTCAATTTGGCTCTCTCTGCTTTCCTGCGGACTCCATCCTCAAATGCACCTGTTTTCGCTTTCGGCGGTGTTTGGAGCAAAAAAGACAAACGTCCAGCTTTTGCTGCCACAGCAAAGGTGCCAGCGGGGAAAAGTAATGCTGGTTCTCACTTCCTCCTGGAACCCTTTCAAATGCCACAGTCAATTTGGCTCTCTCTGCTTTCCTGCGGACTCCATCCTCAAAAGCATTTTTTTTCGCTTTCGGCAGCCTCCGGAGCAAAAAAGACAAACGTCCAGCTTTTGCTGCCACAGCAAAGGTGCCAGCGGGGAAAAGTAATGCTGGTTCTCACTGCCTCCTGGAACTCTTTCAAATGCCACAGACAATTTTGCACTCTCTGCTTTCCTGCGGACTCCATCTTCAAAAGCACCTTTTTTTGCTTTCGGCAGCCTCCGGAGCAAAAAAGACAAACGTCCAGCTTTTGCTGCCACAGCAAAGGTGCCAGCGGGGAAAAGTAATGCTGGTTCTAACTTCCTCCTTGAACCCTTTCAAATGCCACAGACAATTTGGCTCTCTCTGCTTTACTGCGGACTCCATCCTCAAAAGCACCTTTTTTCGCTTTCGGCAGCCTCCGGAGCAAAAAAGACAAACGTCCAGCTTTTGCTGCCACAGCAAAGGTGCCAGCGGGGAAAAGTGATGCTGGTTCTCACTGCCTCCTGGAACTCTTTCAAATGCCCCAGACAATTTGGCCCTCTCTGCTTTCCTGCGGACTCCATCCTCAAAAGCACCTGTTTTCGCTTTCGGGGTGTTTCGGAGCAAAAAAGACAAACGTTCAGCTTTTGCTGCCACACCAAAGGTGCCAGCGGGGAAAAGTAATGCTAGTTCTCACTGCCTCCTGGAACCCTTTCAAATGCCCCAGACAATTTGGCCCTCTCTGCTTTCCTGCGGACTCCATCCTCAAAAGCACCTGTTTTCGCTTTCGGCAACCTCCGGAGCAAAAAAGACAAACGTCCAGCTTTTGCTGCCACAGCAAAGGTGCCAGCGGGGAAAAGTAATGCTGGTTCTCACTGCCTCCTGGAACCCCTTCAAATGCCCCAGACAATTTGGCTCTCTCTGCTTTCCTGCGGACTCTATCCTCAAAAGCGCCTTTTTTCACTTTCGGCGCCCTCCGGTGGTTAAAAGACAAACGTCCAGCTTTTGCTGCCGCAGCAAAGGTGCCAGCGGGGAAAAGTAATGCTGGTTCTCACTGCCTCCTGGAACCCTTTCAAAAGCCACAGACAATTTGGCCCTCTCTGCTTTCCTGCGGACTCCATCCTCAAAAGCACCTTTTTTCGCTTTCGGCAGCCTCCGGAGCAAAAAAGACAAATGTCCAGCTTTTGCTGCCACAGCAAAGGTGCCAGCGGGGAAAAGTAATGCTGGTTCTCACTGCCTCCTGGAACTCTTTCAAATGCCACAGACAATTTGGCCCTCTCTGCTTTCCTGCGGACTCCATCCTCAAAAGCACCTGTTTTTGCTTTCGGCAGCCTCCGGAGCAAAAAAGACAAACGTCCAGCTTTTGCTGCCACAGCAAAGGTGCCAGCGGAGAAAAGTAATGCTGGTTCTCACTGCCTCCTGGAACCCTTTCAAATGCCACAGTCAATTTGGCTCTCTCTGCTTTCCTGCGGACTCCATCCTCAAAAGCACCTTTTTTCGCTTTCGGCAGCCTCCGGAGCAAAAAAGACAAACGTCCAGCTTTTGCTGCCACAGCAAAGGTGCCAGCGGGGAAAAGTAATGCTGGTTCTCACTGCCTCCTGGAACTCTGTCAAATGCCACAGACAATTTTGCACTCTCTGCTTTCCTGCGGACTCCATCCTCAAAAGCACCTGTTTTTGCTTTCGGCAGCCTCCGGAGCAAAAAAGACAAACGTCCAGCTTTTGCTGCCACAGCAAAGGTGCCAGCGGGGAAAAGTAATGCTGGTTCTCACTGCCTCCTGGAACTCTTTCAAATGCCCCAGACAATTTTGCACTCTCTGCTTTCCTGCGGACTCCATCCTCAAAAGCACCTGTTTTCTCTTTCGGCATCCTCATAAGCAAAGAATACAAACGTCCAGCTTTTGCTGCCACAGCAAAGCTGCCAGCGGGGAAAAGTAATGCTGGTTATCACTGCCTCCTGGAACCCCTTCAAATGCCCCAGACAATTTGGCTCTCTCTGCTTTACTGCGGACTCCATCCTCAAAAGCACCTTTTTTCGCTTTCGGCAGCCTCCGGAGCAAAAAAGACAAACGTCCAGCTTTTGCTGCCACAGCAAAGGTGCCAGCGGGGAAAAGTGATGCTGGTTCTCACTGCCTCCTGGAACTCTTTCAAATGCCCCAGACAATTTGGCCCTCTCTGCTTTCCTGCGGACTCCATCCTCAAAAGCACCTGTTTTCGCTTTCGGGGTGTTTCGAGCAAAAAAGACAAACATTAAGCTTTTGCTGCCACAGCAAAGGTGCCAGCGGGGAAAAGTAATGCTGGTTCTCACTGCCTCCTGGAACCCTTTCAAATGCCACAGACAATTTGGCCCTCTCTGCTTTCCTGCGGACTCCATCCTCAAAAGCACCTGTTTTCGCTTTCGGCAGCCTCCGGAGCAAAAAAGACAAACGTCCAGCTTTTGCTGCCACAGCAAAGGTGCCAGCGGGGAAAAGTAATGCTGGTTCTCACTGCCTCCTGGAACCTCTTCAAATGCCCCAGACAATTTGGCTCTCTCTGCTTTCCTGCGGACTCTCTCCTCAAAAGCGCCTTTTTTCACTTTCGGCGCCCTCCGGTGGTTAAAAGACAAACGTCCAGCTTTTGCTGCCACAGCAAAGGTGCCAGCGGGGAAAAGTAATGCTGGTTATCACTGCCTCCTGGAACTCTTTCAAATGCCCCAGACAATTTGGCCCTCTGTACTTTTCTGCGGACTCCATCCTCAAAAGCACCTGTTTTCGCTTTCGGCAGCCTCCGGAGCAAAAAAGACAAACGTCCAGCTTTTGCTGCCACAGCAAAGGTGCCAGCGGGGAAAAGTAATGCTGGTTCTCACTGCCTCCTGGAACCCCTTCAAATGCCCCAGACAATTTGGCTCTCTCTGCTTTCCTGCGGACTCTATCCTCAAAAGCGCCTTTTTTCACTTTCGGCGCCCTCCGGTGGTTAAAAGACAAACGTCCAGCTTTTGCTGCCGCAGCAAAGGTGCCAGCGGGGAAAAGTAATGCTGGTTCTCACTGCCTCCTGGAACCCTTTCAAATGCCACAGACAATTTGGCCCTCTCTGCTTTCCTGCGGACTCCATCCTCAAAAGCACCTTTTTTCGCTTTCGGCAGCCTCCGGAGCAAAAAAGACAAATGTCCAGCTTTTGCTGCCACAGCAAAGGTGCCAGCGGGGAAAAGTAATGCTGGTTCTCACTGCCTCCTGGAACTCTTTCAAATGCCACAGACAATTTGGCCCTCTCTGCTTTCCTGCGGACTCCATCCTCAAAAGCACCTGTTTTTGCTTTCGGCAGCCTCCGGAGCAAAAAAGACAAACGTCCAGCTTTTGCTGCCACAGCAAAGGTGCCAGCGGAGAAAAGTAATGCTGGTTCTCACTGCCTCCTGGAACCCTTTCAAATGCCACAGTCAATTTGGCTCTCTCTGCTTTCCTGCGGACTCCATCCTCAAAAGCACCTTTTTTCGCTTTCGGCAGCCTCCGGAGCAAAAAAGACAAACGTCCAGCTTTTGCTGCCACAGCAAAGGTGCCAGCGGGGAAAAGTAATGCTGGTTCTCACTGCCTCCTGGAACTCTGTCAAATGCCACAGACAATTTTGCACTCTCTGCTTTCCTGCGGACTCCATCCTCAAAAGCACCTGTTTTTGCTTTCGGCAGCCTCCGGAGCAAAAAAGACAAACGTCCAGCTTTTGCTGCCACAGCAAAGGTGCCAGCGGGGAAAAGTAATGCTGGTTCTCACTGCCTCCTGGAACTCTTTCAAATGCCCCAGACAATTTTGCACTCTCTGCTTTCCTGCGGACTCCATCCTCAAAAGCACCTGTTTTCTCTTTCGGCATCCTCATAAGCAAAGAATACAAACGTCCAGCTTTTGCTGCCACAGCAAAGCTGCCAGCGGGGAAAAGTAATGCTGGTTATCACTGCCTCCTGGAACCCCTTCAAATGCCCCAGACAATTTGGCTCTCTCTGCTTTACTGCGGACTCCATCCTCAAAAGCACCTTTTTTCGCTTTCGGCAGCCTCCGGAGCAAAAAAGACAAACGTCCAGCTTTTGCTGCCACAGCAAAGGTGCCAGCGGGGAAAAGTGATGCTGGTTCTCACTGCCTCCTGGAACTCTTTCAAATGCCCCAGACAATTTGGCCCTCTCTGCTTTCCTGCGGACTCCATCCTCAAAAGCACCTGTTTTCGCTTTCGGGGTGTTTCGAGCAAAAAAGACAAACATTAAGCTTTTGCTGCCAGAGCAAAGGTGCCAGCGGGGAAAAGTAATGCTGGTTCTCACTGCCTCCTGGAACCCTTTCAAATGCCACAGACAATTTGGCCCTCTCTGCTTTCCTGCGGACTCCATCCTCAAAAGCACCTGTTTTCGCTTTCGGCAGCCTCCGGAGCAAAAAAGACAAACGTCCAGCTTTTGCTGCCACAGCAAAGGTGCCAGCGGGGAAAAGTAATGCTGGTTCTCACTGCCTCCTGGAACCTCTTCAAATGCCCCAGACAATTTGGCTCTCTCTGCTTTCCTGCGGACTCTCTCCTCAAAAGCGCCTTTTTTCACTTTCGGCGCCCTCCGGTGGTTAAAAGACAAACGTCCAGCTTTTGCTGCCACAGCAAAGGTGCCAGCGGGGAAAAGTAATGCTGGTTATCACTGCCTCCTGGAACTCTTTCAAATGCCCCAGACAATTTGGCCCTCTGTACTTTTCTGCGGACTCCATCCTCAAAAGCACCTGTTTTCGCTTTCGGCAGCCTCCGGAGCAAAAAAGACAAACGTCCAGCTTTTGCTGCCACAGCAAAGGTGCCAGCGGGGAAAAGTAATGCTGGTTCTCACTGCCTCCTGGAACCCTTTCAAATGCCACAGACAATTTGGCCCTCTCTGCTTTCCTGCGGACTCCATCCTCAAAAGCACCTGTTTTCGCTTTCGGCGGTGTTTGGAGCAAAAAAGACAAACGTCCAGCTTTTGCTGCCACAGCAAAGGTGCCAGCGGGGAAAAGTGATGCTGGTTCTCACTGCCTCCTGGAACTCTTTCAAATGCCCCAGACAATTTCGCCCTCTCTGCTTTCCTGCGGACTCCATCCTCAAAAGCACCTGTTTTCGCTTTCGGCAACCTCCGGAGCAAAAAAGACAAACGTCCAGCTTTTGCTGCCACAGCAAAGGTGCCAGCGGGGAAAAGTAATGCTGGTTCTAACTTCCTCCTTGAACCCTTTCAAATGCCACAGACAATTTGGCTCTCTCTGCTTTACTGCGGACTCCATCCTCAAAAGCACCTTTTTTCGCTTTCGGCAGCCTCCGGAGCAAAAAAGACAAACGTCCAGCTTTTGCTGCCACAGCAAAGGTGCCAGCGGGGAAAAGTGATGCTGGTTCTCACTGCCTCCTGGAACTCTTTCAAATGCCCCAGACAATTTGGCCCTCTCTGCTTTCCTGCGGACTCCATCCTCAAAAGCACCTGTTTTCGCTTTCGGGGTGTTTCGAGCAAAAAAGACAAACGTTCAGCTTTTGCTGCCACACCAAAGGTGCCAGCGGGGAAAAGTAATGCTAGTTCTCACTGCCTCCTGGAACCCTTTCAAATGCCCCAGACAATTTGGCCCTCTCTGCTTTCCTGCGGACTCCATCCTCAAAAGCACCTGTTTTCGCTTTCGGCAACCTCCGGAGCAAAAAAGACAAACGTCCAGCTTTTGCTGCCACAGCAAAGGTGCCAGCGGGGAAAAGTAATGCTGGTTCTCACTGCCTCCTGGAACCCCTTCAAATGCCCCAGACAATTTGGCTCTCTCTGCTTTCCTGCGGACTCTATCCTCAAAAGCGCCTTTTTTCACTTTCGGCGCCCTCCGGTGGTTAAAAGACAAACGTCCAGCTTTTGCTGCCGCAGCAAAGGTGCCAGCGGGGAAAAGTAATGCTGGTTCTCACTGCCTCCTGGAACCCTTTCAAATGCCACAGACAATTTGGCCCTCTCTGCTTTCCTGCGGACTCCATCCTCAAAAGCACCTGTTTTCGCTTTCGGCAGCCTCCGGAGCAAAAAAGACAAACGTCCAGCTTTTGCTGCCACAGCAAAGGTGCCAGCGGGGAAAAGTAATGCTGGTTCTCACTGCCTCCTGGAACCCTTTCAAATGCACCACACAATTTGGCCCTCTCTGCTTTCCTGCAGACTCCATCCTCAAAAGCATCTGTTTTCGCTTTCGGCAACCTCCGGAGCAAAAAAAACAAACGTCCAGCTTTTGCTGCCACAGCAAAGGTGCCAGCGGGGAAAAGTAATGCTGGTTCTAACTTCCTCCTGGAACCCTTTCAAATGCCACAGACAATTTGGCTCTCTCTGCTTTACTGCGGACTCCATCCTCAAAAGCACCTTTTTTCGCTTTCGGCAGCCTCCAGAGCAAAAAAGACAAACGTCCAGCTTTTGCTGCCACAGCAAAGGTGCCAGCGGGGAAAAGTAATGCTGGTTCTCACTGCCTCCTGGAACTCTTTCAAATGCCCCAGACAATTTGGCCCTCTCTGCTTTCCTGCGGACTCCATCCTCAAAAGCACCTGTTTTCGCTTTCGGCGGTGTTTCGAGCAAAAAAGACAAACGTTCAGCTTTTGCTGCCACACCAAAGGTGCCAGCGGGGAAAAGTAATGCTAGTTCTCACTGCCTCCTGGAACCCTTTCAAATGCCCCAGACAATTTGGCCCTCTCTTCTTTCCTGCGGACTCCATCCTCAAAAGCACCTGTTTTCACTTTCGGCGCCCTCCGGTGGTTAAAAGACAAACGTCCAGCTTTTGCTGCCGCAGCAAAGGTGCCAGCGGGGAAAAGTAATGCTGGTTCTCACTGCCTCCTGGAACCCTTTCAAATGCCCCAGACAATTTGGCCCTCTCTGCTTTCCTGCGGACTCCATCCTCAAAAGCACCTGTTTTCGCTTTCGGCAGCCTCCAGAGCAAAAAAGACAAACGTCCAGCTTTTGCTGCCACAGCAAAGGTGCCAGCGGGGAAAAGTAATGCTGGTTCTCACTTCCTCCTGGAACCCTTTCAAATGCCACAGTCAATTTGGCTCTCTCTGCTTTCCTGCGGACTCCATCCTCAAAAGCATCTGTTTTCGCTTTCGGCAACCTCCGGAGCAAAAAAGACAAACGTCCAGCTTTTGCTGCCACAGCAAAGGTGCCAGCGGGGAAAAGTAATGCTGGTTCTCACTTCCTCCTGGAACCCTTTCAAATGCCCCAGACAATTTGGCTCTCTCTGCTTTACTGCGCACTCCATCCTCAAAAGCACCTGTTTTCGCTTTCGGCAACCTCCGGAGCAAAAAAGACAAACGTCCAGCTTTTGCTGCCACAGCAAAGGTGCCAGCGGGGAAAAGTAATGCTGGTTCTCACTGCCTCCTGGAACCCCTTAAAATGCGCCAGATAATTTGGCTCTCTCTGCTTTCCTGCGGACTCCATCCTCAAAAGCATCTGTTTTCACTTTCGGCGCCCTCCGGTGGTTAAAAGACAAACGTCCAGCTTTTGCTGCCGCAGCAAAGGTGCCAGCGGGGGAAAGTGATGCTGGTTCTCACTGCCTCCTGGAACTCTTTCAAATGCCACAGACAATTTTGCGCTCTCTACTTTCCTGCGGACTCCATCCTCAAAAGCACCTGTTTTTGCTTTCGGCAGCCTCCGGAGCAAAAAAGACAAACGTCCAGCTTTTGCTGCCACAGCAAAGGTGCCAGCGGAGAAAAGTAATGCTGGTTCTCACTGCCTCTTGGAACCCTTTCAAATGCCACAGTCAATTTGGCTCTCTCTGCTTTCCTGCGGACTCCATCCTCAAAAGCACCTTTTTTCGCTTTCGGCAGCCTCCGGAGCAAAAAAGACAAACGTCCAGCTTTTGCTGCCACAGCAAAGGTGCCAGCGGGGAAAAGTAATGCTGGTTCTCACTGCCTCCTGGAACTCTGTCAAATGCCACAGACAATTTTGCACTCTCTGCTTTCCTGCGGACTCCATCCTCAAAAGCACCTGTTTTTGCTTTCGGCAGCCTCCGGAGCAAAAAAGACAAACGTCCAGCTTTTGCTGCCACAGCAAAGGTGCCAGCGGGGAAAAGTAATGCTGGTTCTCACTGCCTCCTGGAACTCTTTGAAATGCCCCAGAATATTTTGCACTCTCTGCTTTCCTGCGGACTCCATCCTCAAAAGCACCTGTTTTTGCTTTCGGCAGCCTCCGGAGCAAAAAAGGCAAACGTCCAGCTTTTGCTGCCACAGCAAAGGTGCCAGCGGGGAAAAGTAATGCTGGTTCTCACTGCCTCCTGGAACCCTTTCAAATGCCACAGACAATTTGGCCCTCTCTGCTTTCCTGCGGACTCCATCCTCAAAAGCACCTGTTTTTGCTTTCGGCAGCCTCCGGAGCAAAAAAGACAAATGTCCAGCTTTTGCTGCCACAGCAAAGGTGCCAGCGGGGAAAAGTAATGCTGGTTCTCACTGCCTCCGGGAACTCTGTCAAATGCCACAGACAATTTTGCACTCTCTGCTTTCCTGCGGACTCCATCCTCAAAAGCACCTGTTTTTGCTTTCGGCAGCCTCCGGAGCAAAAAAGACAAACGTCCAGCTTTTGCTGCCACAGCAAAGGTGCCAGCGGGGAAAAGTAATGCTGGTTCTCACTGCCTTCTGGAACCCTTTCAAATGCCACAGACAATTTGGCCCTCTCTGCTTTCCTGCGGACTCCATCCTCAAAAGCATCTGTTTTCGCTTTCGGCAACCTCCGGAGCAAAAAAGACAAACGTCCAGCTTTTGCTGCCGCAGCAAATGTGCCAGCGGGGAAAAGTAATGCTGGTTCTCACTGCCTCCTGGAACTCTTTCAAATGCCACAGACAATTTTGCACTCTCTGCTTTCCTGCGGACTCCATCCTCAAAAGCACCTGTTTTTGCTTTCGGCAGCCTCCGGAGCAAAAAAGACAAACGTCCAGCTTTTGCTGCCACAGCAAAGGTGCCAGCGGGGAAAAGTAATGCTGGTTCTCACTGCCTCCTGGAACTCTGTCAAATGCCACAGACAATTTTGCACTCTCTGCTTTCCTGCGGACTCCATCCTCAAAAGCACCTGTTTTTGCTTCCGGCAGCCTCCGGAGCAAAAAAGACAAACGTCCAGCTTTTGCTGCCACAGCAAAGGTGCCAGCGGGGAAAAGTAATGCTGGTTCTCACTGCCTCCTGGAACTCTTTGAAATGCCCCAGACAATTTTGCACTCTCTGCTTTCCTGCGGACTCCATCCTCAAAAGCACCTGTTTTTGCTTTCGGCAGCCTCCGGAGCAAAAAAGGCAAACGTCCAGCTTTTGCTGCCACAGCAAAGGTGCCAGCGGGGAAAAGTAATGCTGGTTCTCACTGCCTCCTGGAACCCCTTCAAATGCCCCAGATAATTTGGCTCTCTCTGCTTTCCTGCGGACTCCATCCTCAAAAGCATCTGTTTTCACTTTCGGCGCCCTCCGGTGGTTAAAAGACAAACGTCCAGCTTTTGCTGCCGCAGCAAAGGTGCCAGCGGGGGAAAGTGATGCTGGTTCTCACTGCCTCCTGGAACTCTTTCAAATGCCACAGTCAATTTGGCTCTCTCTGCTTTCCTGCGGACTCCATCCTCAAAAGCACCTGTTTTCAGTTTCGGCGGTGTTTGGAGCAAAAAAGACAAACGTCCAGCTTTTGCTGCCACAGCAAAGGTGCCAGCGGGGAAAAGTGATGCTGGTTCTCACTGCCTCCTGGAACCCTTTCAAATGCCCCAGACAATTTGGCCCTCTCTGCTTTCCTGCGGACTCCATCCTCAAAAGCACCTTTTTTCGCTTTCGGCAGCCTCCGGAGCAAAAAAGACAAACGTCCAGCTTTTCCTGCCACAGCAAAGGTGCCAGCGGAGAAAAGTAATGCTGGTTCTCACTGCCTCCTGGAACTCTGTCAAATGCCACAGACAATTTTGCACTCTCTGCTTTCCTGCGGACTCCATCCTCAAAAGCACCTGTTTTCGCTTTCGGCAACCTCCGGAGCAAAAAAGACAAACGTCCAGCTTTTGCTGCCACAGCAAAGGTGCCAGCGGGGAAAAGTAATGCTGGTTCTCACTGCCTCCTGGAACCCTTTCAAATGCCCCAGACTATTTGGCCCTCTCTGCTTTCCTGCGGACTCCATCCTCAAAAGCACCTGTTTTCGCTTTCGGCAGCCTCAGGAGCAAAAAAGACAAACGTCCAGCTTTTGCTGCCACAGCAAAGGTGCCAGCGGGGAAAAGTGATGCTGGTTCTCACTGCCTCCTGGAACTCTTTCAAATGCCCCAGACAATTTGGCCCTCTCTGCTTTCCTGCGGACTCCATCCTCAAAAGCACCTGTTTTCGCTTTCGGCAACCTCCGGAGCAAAAAAGACAAACGTCCAGCTTTTGCTGCCACAGCAAAGGTGCCAGCGGGGAAAAGTAATGCTGGTTCTAACTTCCTCCTGGAACCCTTTCAAATGCCACAGACAATTTGGCTCTCTCTGCTTTACTGAGGACTCTATCCTCAAAAGCACCTTTTTTCGCTTTCGGCAGCCTCCGGAGCAAAAAAGACAAACGTCCAGCTTTTGCTGCCACAGCAAAGGTGCCAGCGGGGAAAAGTGATGCTGGTTCTCACTGCCTCCTGGAACTCTTTCAAATGCCCCAGACAATTTGGCCCTCTCTGCTTTCCTGCGGACTCCATCCTCAAAAGCACCTGTTTTCGCTTTCGGGGTGTTTCGAGCAAAAAAGACAAACGTCCAGCTTTTGCTGCCACAGCAAAGGTGCCAGCGGGGAAAAGTAATGCTGGTTCTCACTGCCTCCTGGAACCCTTTCAAATGCCACAGACAATTTGGCCCTCTCTGCTTTCCTGCGGACTCCATCCTCAAAAGCACCTGTTTTCGCTTTCGGCAACCTCCGGAGCAAAAAAGACAAACGTCCAGCTTTTGCTGCCACAGCAAAGGTTCCAGCGGGGAAAAGTAATGCTGGTTCTCACTGCCTCCTGGAACCCTTTCAAATGCCACAGACAATTTGGCCCTCTCTGCTTTCCTGCGGACTCCATCTTCAAAAGCACCTGTTTTTGCTTTCGGCAGCCTCCGGAGCAAAAAAGACAAACGTCCAGCTTTTGCTGCCACAGCAAAGGTGCCAGCGGGGAAAAGTAATGCTGGTTCTAACTTCCTCCTGGAACCCTTTCAAATGCCTCACACAATTTGGCTCTCTCTGCTTTACTGCGGACTCCATCCTCAAAAGCACCTTTTTTCGCTTTCGGCAGCCTCCAGAGCAAAAAAGACAAACGTCCAGCTTTTGCTGCCACAGCAAAGGTGCCAGCGGGGAAAAGTGATGCTGGTTCTCACTGCCTCCTGGAACTCTTTCAAATGCCCCAGACAATTTGGCCCTCTCTGCTTTCCTGCGGACTCCATCCTCAAAAGCACCTGTTTTCGCTTTCGGCGGTGTTTCGAGCAAAAAAGACAAACGTTCAGCTTTTGCTGCCACACCAAAGGTGCCAGCGGGGAAAAGTAATGCTAGTTCTCACTGCCTCCTGGAACCCTTTCAAATGCCCCAGACAATTTCGCCCTCTCTGCTTTCCTGCGGACTCCATCCTAAAAAGCACCTGTTTTCGCTTTCGGCAGCCTCCGGAGCAAAAAAGACAAACGTCCAGCTTTTGCTGCCACAGCAAAGGTGCCAGCGGGGAAAAGTAATGCTGGTTCTCACTGCCTCCTGGAACCCTTTCAAATGCCACAGACAATTTGGCCCTCTCTGCTTTCCTGCGGACTCCATCCTCAAAAGCACCTGTTTTCGCTTTCGGCAGCCTCCGGAGCAAAAAAGACAAACGTCCAGCTTTTGCTGCCACAGCAAAGGTGCCAGCGGGGAAAAGTAATGCTGGTTCTCACTGCCTCCTGGAACCCCTTCAAATGCCCCAGACAATTTGGCTCTCTCTGCTTTCCTGCGGACTCTATCCTCAAAAGCGCCTTTTTTCACTTTCGGCGCCCTCCAGTGGTTAAAAGACAAACGTCCAGCTTTTGCTGCCGCAGCAAAGGTGCCAGCGGGGAAAAGTGATGCTGGTTCTCACTGCCTCCTGGAACTCTTTCAAATGACACAGACAATTTTGCACTCTCTGCTTTCTTGCGGACTCCATCCTCAAAAGCACTAGGTTTTGCTTTCGGCAGCCTCCGGAGGAAAAAAGACAAACGTCCAGCTTTTGCTGCCACAGCAAAGGTGCCAGCGGGGAAAAGTAATGCTGGTTCTCACTGCCTCCTGGAACCCTTTTAAATGCCCCAGACAATTTGGCCCTCTCTGCTTTCCTGCGGACTCCATCCTCAAAAGCACCTGTTTTTGCTTTCGGCAGCCTCCGGAGCAAAAAAGACAAACGTCCAGCTTTTGCTGCCACAGCAAAGGTGCCAGCGGGGAAAAGTAATGCTGGTTCTCACTGCCTCCTGGAACCCCTTCAAATGCCCCAGATAATTTGGCTCTCTCTGCTTTCCTGCGGACTCCATCCTCAAAAGCATCTGTTTTCAATTTTGGCGCCCTCCGGTAGTTAAAAGACAAACGTCCAGCTTTTGCTGCCGCAGCAAAGGTGCCAGCGGGGGAAAGTGATGCTGGTTCTCACTGCCTCCTGGAACTCTTTCAAATGCCACAGACAATTTGGCTCTCTCTGCTTTCCTGCGGACTCCATCCTCAAAAGCACCTGTTTTCGCTTTCGGCGGTGTTTGGAGCAAAAAAGACAAACGTCCAGCTTTTGCTGCCACAGCAAAGGTGCCAGCGGGGAAAAGTAATGCTGGTTCTCACTTCCTCCTGGAACCCTTTCAAATGCCACAGTCAATTTGGCTCTCTCTGATTTCCTGCGGACTCCATCCTCAAAAGCACCTGTTTTTGCTTTCAGCAGCCTCCGGAGCAAAAAAGACAAACGTCCAGCTTTTGCTGCCACAGCAAAGGTGCCAGCGGAGAAAAGTAATGCTGGTTCTCACTGCCTCCTGGAACCCTTTCAAATGCCACAGTCAATTTGGCTCTCTATGCTTTCCTGCGGACTCCATCTTCAAAAGCACCTTTTTTCGCTTTCGGCAGCCTCCGGAGCAAAAAAGACAAACGTCCAGCTTTTGCTGCCACAGCAAAGGTGCCAGCGGGGAAAAGTAATGCTGGTTCTCACTGCCTCCTGGAACTCTGTCAAATGCCACAGACAATTTGGCCCTATCTGCTTTCCTGCGTACTCCATCCTCAAAAGCACCTGTTTTCGCTTTCGGCAACCTCCGGAGCAAAAAAGACAAACGTCCAGCTTTTGCTGCCACAGCAAAGGTGCCAGCGGGGAAAAGTAATGCTGGTTCTCACTGCCTCCTGGAACTCTTTCAAATGCCCCAGACAATTTGGCTCTCTCTGCTTTCCTGCGGACTCCATCCTCAAAAGCACCTTTTTTCGCTTTCGGCAGCCTCCGGAGCAAAAAAGACAAACGTCCAGCTTTTGCTGCCACAGCAAAGGTGCCACCGGGGAAAAGTAATGCTGGTTCTCACTGCCTCCTGGAACTCTTTCAAATGCCACAGACAATTTTGCACTCTCTGCTTTCCTGCGGACGCCATCCTCAAAAGCACCTGTTTTTTCTTTCGGCAGCCTCCGGAGCAAAAAAGGCAAACGTCCAGCTTTTGCTGCCACAGCAAAGGTGCCAGCGGGGAAAAGTAATGCTGGTTCTCACTGCCTCCTGGAACCCCTTCAAATGCCCCAGATAATTTGGCTCTCTCTGCTTTCCTGCGGACTCCATCCTCAAAAGCATCTGTTTTCACTTTCGGCGCCCTCCGGTGGTTAAAAGACAAACGTCCAGCTTTTGCTGCCGCAGCAAAGGTGCCAGCGGGGGAAAGTGATGCTGGTTCTCACTGCCTCCTGGAACTCTTTCAAATGCCACAGTCAATTTGGCTCTCTCTGCTTTCCTGCGGACTCCATCCTCAAAAGCACCTGTTTTCAGTTTCGGCGGTGTTTGGAGCAAAAAAGACAAACGTCCAGCTTTTGCTGCCACAGCAAAGGTGCCAGCGGGGAAAAGTGATGCTGGTTCTCACTGCCTCCTGGAACCCTTTCAAATGCCCCAGACAATTTGGCCCTCTCTGCTTTCCTGCGGACTCCATCCTCAAAAGCACCTTTTTTCGCTTTCGGCAGCCTCCGGAGCAAAAAAGACAAACGTCCAGCTTTTCCTGCCACAGCAAAGGTGCCAGCGGAGAAAAGTAATGCTGGTTCTCACTGCCTCCTGGAACTCTGTCAAATGCCACAGACAATTTTGCACTCTCTGCTTTCCTGCGGACTCCATCCTCAAAAGCACCTGTTTTCGCTTTCGGCAACCTCCGGAGCAAAAAAGACAAACGTCCAGCTTTTGCTGCCACAGCAAAGGTGCCAGCGGGGAAAAGTAATGCTGGTTCTCACTGCCTCCTGGAACCCTTTCAAATGCCCCAGACTATTTGGCCCTCTCTGCTTTCCTGCGGACTCCATCCTCAAAAGCACCTGTTTTCGCTTTCGGCAGCCTCAGGAGCAAAAAAGACAAACGTCCAGCTTTTGCTGCCACAGCAAAGGTGCCAGCGGGGAAAAGTGATGCTGGTTCTCACTGCCTCCTGGAACTCTTTCAAATGCCCCAGACAATTTGGCCCTCTCTGCTTTCCTGCGGACTCCATCCTCAAAAGCACCTGTTTTCGCTTTCGGCAACCTCCGGAGCAAAAAAGACAAACGTCCAGCTTTTGCTGCCACAGCAAAGGTGCCAGCGGGGAAAAGTAATGCTGGTTCTAACTTCCTCCTGGAACCCTTTCAAATGCCACAGACAATTTGGCTCTCTCTGCTTTACTGAGGACTCTATCCTCAAAAGCACCTTTTTTCGCTTTCGGCAGCCTCCGGAGCAAAAAAGACAAACGTCCAGCTTTTGCTGCCACAGCAAAGGTGCCAGCGGGGAAAAGTGATGCTGGTTCTCACTGCCTCCTGGAACTCTTTCAAATGCCCCAGACAATTTGGCCCTCTCTGCTTTCCTGCGGACTCCATCCTCAAAAGCACCTGTTTTCGCTTTCGGGGTGTTTCGAGCAAAAAAGACAAACGTTCAGCTTTTGCTGCCACACCAAAGGTGCCAGCGGGGAAAAGTAATGCTAGTTCTCACTGCCTCCTGGAACCCTTTCAAATGCCCCAGACAATTTGGCCCTCTCTGCTTTCCTGCGGACTCCATCCTCAAAAGCACCTGTTTTCGCTTTCGGCAGCCTCCGGAGCAAAAAAGACAAACGTCCAGCTTTTGCTGCCACAGCAAAGGTGCCAGCGGGGAAAAGTAATGCTGGTTCTCACTGCCTCCTGGAACCCTTTCAAATGCCACAGACAATTTGGCCCTCTCTGCTTTCCTGCGGACTCCATCCTCAAAAGCACCTGTTTTCGCTTTCGGCAACCTCCGGAGCAAAAAAGACAAACGTCCAGCTTTTGCTGCCACAGCAAAGGTTCCAGCGGGGAAAAGTAATGCTGGTTCTCACTGCCTCCTGGAACCCTTTCAAATGCCACAGACAATTTGGCCCTCTCTGCTTTCCTGCGGACTCCATCTTCAAAAGCACCTGTTTTTGCTTTCGGCAGCCTCCGGAGCAAAAAAGACAAACGTCCAGCTTTTGCTGCCACAGCAAAGGTGCCAGCGGGGAAAAGTAATGCTGGTTCTAACTTCCTCCTGGAACCCTTTCAAATGCCTCACACAATTTGGCTCTCTCTGCTTTACTGCGGACTCCATCCTCAAAAGCACCTTTTTTCGCTTTCGGCAGCCTCCAGAGCAAAAAAGACAAACGTCCAGCTTTTGCTGCCACAGCAAAGGTGCCAGCGGGGAAAAGTGATGCTGGTTCTCACTGCCTCCTGGAACTCTTTCAAATGCCCCAGACAATTTGGCCCTCTCTGCTTTCCTGCGGACTCCATCCTCAAAAGCACCTGTTTTCGCTTTCGGCGGTGTTTCGAGCAAAAAAGACAAACGTTCAGCTTTTGCTGCCACACCAAAGGTGCCAGCGGGGAAAAGTAATGCTGGTTCTCACTGCCTCCTGGAACCCTTTCAAATGCCCCAGACAATTTCGCCCTCTCTGCTTTCCTGCGGACTCCATCCTAAAAAGCACCTGTTTTCGCTTTCGGCAGCCTCCGGAGCAAAAAAGACAAACGTCCAGCTTTTGCTGCCACAGCAAAGGTGCCAGCGGGGAAAAGTAATGCTGGTTCTCACTGCCTCCTGGAACCCTTTCAAATGCCACAGACAATTTGGCCCTCTCTGCTTTCCTGCGGACTCCATCCTCAAAAGCACCTGTTTTCGCTTTCGGCAGCCTCCGGAGCAAAAAAGACAAACGTCCAGCTTTTGCTGCCACAGCAAAGGTGCCAGCGGGGAAAAGTAATGCTGGTTCTCACTGCCTCCTGGAACCCCTTCAAATGCCCCAGACAATTTGGCTCTCTCTGCTTTCCTGCGGACTCTATCCTCAAAAGCGCCTTTTTTCACTTTCGGCGCCCTCCAGTGGTTAAAAGACAAACGTCCAGCTTTTGCTGCCGCAGCAAAGGTGCCAGCGGGGAAAAGTGATGCTGGTTCTCACTGCCTCCTGGAACTCTTTCAAATGACACAGACAATTTTGCACTCTCTGCTTTCTTGCGGACTCCATCCTCAAAAGCACTAGGTTTTGCTTTCGGCAGCCTCCGGAGGAAAAAAGACAAACGTCCAGCTTTTGCTGCCACAGCAAAGGTGCCAGCGGGGAAAAGTAATGCTGGTTCTCACTGCCTCCTGGAACCCTTTTAAATGCCCCAGACAATTTGGCCCTCTCTGCTTTCCTGCGGACTCCATCCTCAAAAGCACCTGTTTTGCTTTCGGCAGCCTCCGGAGCAAAAAAGACAAACGTCCAGCTTTTGCTGCCACAGCAAGTGCCAGCGGGGAAAAAGTAATGCTGGTTCTCCACTGCCTCCTGGAACCCCTTCAAATGCCCCCAGATAATTTGGCTCTCTCTGCTTTCCTGCGCACTCCATCCTCAAAAGCATCTGTTTTCAATTTTGGCGCCCTCCGGTAGTTAAAAGACAAACGTCCAGCTTTTGCTGCCGCAGCAAAGGTGCCAGCGGGGGAAAGTGATGCTGGTTCTCACTGCCTCCTGGAACTCTTTCAAATGCCACAGACAATTTGGCTCTCTCTGCTTTCCTGCGGACTCCATCCTCAAAAGCACC
>NW_028128198.1:0-13462 GCF_965231255.1 Vanellus vanellus
CCCGGTACGGCAGCACCCCTCCGGTTCCGCCCCCCCCCCCCGCCCCGGGGCGGCCGCCGGGGCTCCCCCTCCCTCCTCCCCCCTCCCCTCCCGTTGCCATGGCGACCCCACTCCCCCCCCCCCCCCCTCCGCCTCCCTCCTCCCCTCCCCTCCCCACGTTGCCATGGCGAGCGCGAGCGGCGGCCGCCGTCGCGGCGCAGCGCGGGGCGCGCGGGGCGTGTCCGGCGGGGCGGGCGGGGCGCTGATTGGCCGCCGGCCCCACGTGACGCGCGGAGGAATGCAAATGAGTTATGGCATCGGGCCGCCGCGCCGCCGCCTGAGGGAGGAGGGAGCGGCCGCGGGCCCGGCCCCGCCGGCACCGGCACCGGCACCGGCACCGGGATCCCCCCCTCCGCCCCCCGCCCGCCCCCGGAGCCGCCCGGGCCATGGCCCTGGCCGGCGGGAGCCGCTCCGCCCGGGCCGCAGGTACCGCGCTGCCCGCCGCTACCGGGCCCCGCCGGCTTTGTCTGGGCCGGGCCGGGGCCGGGGTGGGGGGGGAGGGAGGGGGGGGGGGGGAAATGAGGGGGGTTGAAGGGAGGGAGGGAGGGGGGGGGGTCCGTAAAAGGGGGGGGGGGGGGGGGCTGCGCCGCGCATGCGCCCCGCGACCCGCCGTGCCTCAGTTTCCCCACCCCACCGGTGGCCGTGTCCCCCCCACTTCAGAGCCCCCCCGTTTCCCCCCCACCCCCTCCGCTCTATCCCACCCCCACTCGTGTTTTGCCCCTCGCCCCCCCCCCCCCCCCCATCGCCTTGAGCCCCTCCCCCCCCCCTCTGGTTTTGCACCCCCTTATTATCGCTTCCCTCCCCCCACCATCATGTTTCACCGCTTACTAGCCTGTCCCACCCCCCCTCTGTTATAGCCCACCCCCCACTCGTGTTTCCCACCCCCCCACCATATCCCACCCCCTCCCCATCATCTCCCACCCCCCTCTCTGATTTTACCCCCCATTATTATTATTCCCCACCCCCCATCATATTCTAACGCGCACTGTCCTGTTCGACCCCCCCCCCATTTTACCCCAACCCCCACTCGGGTTTTCTACTCCTACCACTATCCCCCCCCGTCTTCTTGCCCCCCCAATTTTGCACCCCCTTATTATTTCCCACCCCCCACTATCATACTCCACTGCTTATTATTCTATCTGACCCCCTCTATTATATCCCACCCCCCACTCGTGTTTTCCACCCCTCCCACCATATCCCGCCCCCTCCCCCTCACCTCGCACCCCCCTTCCTGATTTTACACCCCATTATTTTTATTTCCCACCCCCCCCATCATAATCTAATGCCCGCTGTCCTGTTCGACCCACCCCCCACTTGTGTTTTCTACCCCTACCACTCTATCCCACCCCTCACCATCATCTTGCCCCCCCCCCGATTTTGCACCCCCTTATTTCCCACCCCCCCAACTATCATACTCCACTGCTTACCTTCTATCTGACTCCCCTCTGTCTTGCCTGACCCCCCCATTATATCCCACCCCCCACTAGTGTTTCCCACCCCTTGCCATCATCTTGCACCCCCCCCTTTTTGATTTTACGCCCCGTTATCATCATTTCCCACCCCCCACCAATACATTTTGCTGTTTACTGTCATAGCTGCCCCCCCTCTATTATATCCCACCCCCCACTCGTGTTTCCCACCCCCCCACCATCATATCTCACCCCCTCCCCATCACCTCGCACCCCCCTTCCTGATTTTATGCCCCCTTATTATTATTATTTCCCGCCCCCCCATCATATTCTAATGCCCACTGTCCTGTTCGACCCCCCCATTCTACCCCACCCCCACCACTGTATCCCACCCCTCACCATTATCTTGCCCCCCCTCTGATTTTGCACCCCCTTATTATTATTTTCTAGCCCCCGCTATCATATTCCACTGCTTACTATTATCTGACCCCCCTCTATTATATCTGACCCCCCCATTATAACCCACCCCCGCTAGTGTTTTCCACCCCCTACCCTTGCATCCCACCCCTCCCCATCACCTCGCACCCCCCTTCCTGATTTTACACCCCCTTATTATTATTTTTCACCCCCCCAATATCATACTCCACCACTTACTATTATATCTGACCCTCCTCTATTATATCTGCTCCCCCCACTCTCTCCCGCCCCCCCACTCTCTCCCACCCCCCCTTATATCTCCCCGCTAGTGTTTTCCACCCCCAACCACCATATCCCCCCCTCCCCATCATCTTTCACCCCCCCCCTCTTATTTTGCATCACCTTTTTAACCCCCCCCCACTATCATACGCCACTGCTTACTATTCTGACCCCCCCCCCCGTTACATCCCACCCCCGCTATGATTTCTCCACAACCCCCCCCATCATTTTGCACCCCCATTTTGGGCTCAGCTTGAGGGGTTCCAGCTCCACAGCTCCTCCCCGTGCCGGCTGTGGGACCCCCTTCCCCGCGCCCCCCACCCACTGGGGATCCTGCATCCCTTTTTATCTATTTTGGGTGAGTTTAATGTTTTTTTTTGGGGGGGGGGGGGTTGCAGGGGTAAGAAGTGCCTTCCCTCTGTCACCTGTGGCTCAAAAGGGAGGTGTGTCCCCCTCTGACACCCCGAACTCCACGGGGGTTCAGTGTGGGTGAGGATGGGGGGGCTCAGACCCATGGGGGGGCTCAGACCCACGGCGGGTGCTGCCGGGAGCTGTCTGCGCCATGCTCCTGCCGAGGGGATTTTGGCTCAAAAATGGGGATGGGCCCAGCGTGGTCCCTCCATGGTGGCCCTATGTCACCCCTGATGCCACCAGGCACTTCTCGTAGGGGGAGAAAAGGGCCCGTGGCCACTCGGTGGGAGAAAGCGCTTCCCAAAATTTCTTCGGCTCGTGGTGGACACATGGCAGCGGACAGAGCCGAGGCTGGGACACGTCACGGGCCACATGCAGGGATGTCATGTGAAGCAGCAGTGGGGACACGTGCTGCCACCCCCATGGACATGTGCGTGTCCCACCTCGTGCTCTAGGGGATTGACGTCCTCAAGGGGACGCAACCCCCCAGGCCACCAAGGCCGGGGACATCGCTTGCTGCCACATCCCTTGGGTGCTGTGCTGGGGCTGGAGGTGGCTGGCATGGTTTGGTGGGGCCATGCCACAGCATGGCCACCAAGGCCACCCAGTGTGGACGCTGTCCATGGTTTGCAGCGCCCCACACCGCTGTCCCTGGTCCCATCATGGTGGTACCCATGGTGGTGGCACCCATCGCCTGGCAGCTCAGGGGCTCGGCAGGGATGGGTGTCACAGGCAGGTCACTGGAGGTCCCTTGGCACGTACGGGGCCACCAGAGCTCAGTGGCCATGGGTGGCTGTCGGTGACCGTGGAGCCTCCCAGCCACCGTGGTGGTGGTGGTGATGATGCTGCTGCCCGCACCCCCCCCTGCGGCCTCCACAGCACCCGTCCCTCTGTCCCTGTCTTCCTGTCCTTCCGTCCCTCCCATCCATCCCTCTTCTTGCTTCTGTCTGTTCTTCCTTCAACCTTTCCTTCCCTTCGTCCCTGTCCTCTGTCCATCCTTCCTTCCACCCCTGCATCCCTCTCCTACATCTATCCAGCCTTCGTTAGGTCTGTCCTTCCCTCCCTCCCTTCATCTCTTTCTGTCTGTCCATCCTTCCTCCCTCCCATCTGTCCATCCATCCTTCCACCCCTTGGTCCCTCCCTTCCCTCCTGTCCTTGGTCCCTTTCCTTCTTCCTTCCATCCATCCTTCTGTCTGTCCTTGCTTCTGTCCGTCCATCCTTTCCCATCTTCTTCTATCCCCTTTCCTCTTTCTGTCCATCCTTTCCTCTGTCCATCCTTCCCTCCCTTTCCATCCATCCTTCTGTCCATCCTTTTTCTTCTCCTGTCTGTCATTCTGTCTGTTCTTCCATCCTTCCCTTCATACCTTTCCTGCTTCTGTCTGTCCTTCTGTCTGTCCTTTCCTACTTCTGTCCATCTCTCCGTCCCTCCCACCTTTGGTCCCTCTGCTTTCTTCCATCCCTTTCCTACTTCCTTCCGTCCCATCCTCTTTCCATCCATCCTTCTGTCCGTTGTCACTTTCCTACTTCCCTCATTTCCTTCTCTTTGTCTGTCCCTTCGTCCCTCTCCTTCTCCTGTCCGTCATTCTGTCCATCCCTGCATCCTTACTTTCCTCTCTCCCTTCCTTCCAGCCATCCCTCTCTCTGTCCATCTTTCTGTCCTTCCCTTTCCTACATCCTTCTGTCCGTCCATCCTTCCCATCGCCCCTTCTGTACCTCTGTCTGTCCTTCTGTCCACCCTTCCTTCCATCCATCCTCCCCTGTCCCCCTTCACCCTGGGGGGCGTGGGGACCCACTGACCCCCCTCTTTGTGGGGGGAGGATGAACCATGGGGCTTCCCGCCCACCTTCCTCCATCCCACCATCCTCCTTCTCCCCTTCCAGGTTGGGCGGCCCCACGGCCCCTTCCCCCTACAACCCACTGGCACCCATGGGTGCACCCTGGGGTGGGGGATGCTTCATCCTGGGACCCTTCAAAGGGAGGGGTTGGGGGGGTCTTATCCCCATCCCAAACACCCCTTGTTGGGCGGGGGGGGATGCAGCAGCCCCACGGGCATGCCGGCATCGCGGCTGGAATGCTGTGCCGAGGCTCGGAGCAGAGATGGGGTGCCAACTTTGGGTGCCGTGGGGTGTCCCCTCCCACCCTTTTTTGCCCCCCCCCCCAGCTCTAGCCTGACCCCCGCCGCCTCACGGCGCCCCGGCAAACCGCCATGGAGAACGAGCAGCTCCCGGCACCTCCGCCCGCCAGCAGTGCCGGCGGCACCGCCACGACGCCCAGCAGCACCGGTACCGCCCGCCCACCCGCACCCCAGATCTCCGTCTACAGCGGCATCCCCGACCGCCAGACCGTCCAGGTACGGTATTTTGGGGGGCATTGGGGGGGGGGGCTGGAGGTTTGGGGGGGACAGCGTTTTGGCGTTGGGGTGCAGCCCAGAGACGTGTTTGCACCCCTTGAAAAAGGTGATCCAGCAAGCGCTGCACCGGCAGCCCAACACGGCGGCGCAGTACCTGCAGCAGATGTACGCGGCGCAGCAGCAGCACCTGATGCTGCAGACGGCCGCGCTCCAGCAGCAGCACCTCACCAGCGCCCAGCTCCAGAGCCTGGCCGCCGTCCAGCAGGTACGGCACACCGCCCCGGGGGCACCCATGGGTGCTGCGGTGCGACAACGCGCGTGACGCTGGGCTCTTCTCCCCAGGCGAGTCTGGCGGCGAACAGGCAGAGCGGCTCTTCGGGTGGTAACGGCGCCCAACCGGCACCGGCGCAGCAACCCACGGTGAGTTCTTTGTCCCCGCTGGCACCCGTCCCGCCAGCACCCATGTGCTGCGGCACCCCAGTTTTTTCCTGCCGTCCCGTTACAGATCAACCTGGCGACGTCACCGGCGGCGGCGCAGCTCCTGAACCGGGCGCAGAGCGTCACCCCCGGGGCTTCGGGCATCGCGCAGCAGGCCGTGCTGCTGGGCAACGCCGCCTCGCCCGCCCTCACCGCCAGCCAGGCCCAGATGTACCTGCGGGCGCAGATGGTAAGGGGTTGCCCTCACACCTGGCACCCTGCCCCGTGGCGCTGGGGGGTGGCCGGGACACTTGGGATGTCCATCATCTTGCCATGGGGTGGGCAGGACTGATAGGGTGCCTGTTGTCCATCCGTGCAGTGACTGGGACTCGTAGGGTGCCCGTCATCCTGCTGTGGGGTGGCCGGGACACTTGGGGTGGCCATCGTCTTGCCATGAGGTGGCCAGGACTCATAGGGTGCCCATCGTCCTCCTGTGGGGTGGCCAGGACACTTGGGGTGCCCATCATCTTGCCATGGGGCAGCCAGAACTCATAGGGTGCCCATTGTCCACCCATGTGGTGGCTGGAACCCACAGTGTGCCCGTTGTCCTGTTGCAGGGTGGCCAGGACTCATAGGGTGCCCATCATCCTGCTGTGGGGTGGCCGGGACACTTGGGGTGCCCATCATCTTGCCATGAGGTGGCCAGGACTCGTAGGGTGCCCGTCATCCTGCTGTGGGGTGGCTGGGACACTTGGGGTGCCCATCATCTTGCCATGAGGTGGCCAGGACTCATAGGGTGCCCATCATCCCCCTGTGGGGTGGCCAGGACGCAACACTTAGGGTGTGCATCGTCTTGCCATGGGGTGCCCAGGACTCGTAGGGTGCCCATTGTCCACCCATGCAGTGACTGGGACCCATGGGGTGCCCGTCATCCTGCTGCACAGTGGCCAAGACTCATAGGGTGTCCATCATCCTGCTGTGGGGTGGCCAGGACACTTGGGGTGCCCATCATCTTGCCATGGGGCGGCCAGGACTTGTAGGGTGCCCATTGTCCACCTGTGGGGTCACTGGGACCCATGTGGTGGCTGGAACCCATGGGGTGCCCGTTGTCCTGCTGCAGGGTGGCCGGGACTTGTAGAGTGTCCATCATCCTGCTGTGGGGTGACCAGGACCAGTGGGTGCCTGTCATCCTGCTGCAGGGTGGCCGGGACCCATCGGGTGCCTGTTGTCCAGCTGTGGGATGACTGGGATCCATCGGGTGCCCATCATCCGTCATCCTGCTGTGGGGTGGCCAGTACTTGTGGGGTGCCTGTCGTCCCATTGCAGGGTGGGCAGCACCCCACGGGGTTCCTGACCGTGTAGGGTGCCCGTTGCCCTGCTGTGGGGTGGCCCAGCCTCATAGGGTGCCCGTCATCTTGCCAGGACCCATAGGTGGCCCGTGGTCCCGCTTGGGGTGGGCAGGACCCCTAAGGTGCCCATCACCCTGCTGTGGGCTACCCAGACCCCATATAGGGTGCCCCCTGCCCCACTCGGGGCACCCAGACCCCCCCATGGCACCCACAGCCCCGCTGGGCAGTGCCCAAGCCCAGGAGGGTGCTCTTTGTCTTTGGGGGGGGGGGGGGGGGGGTGTCAGGACCCTATAGGGTGCCCCCCCCCGTAGGTGCCTGTCCCTTGCACCCCTCCTGGCACCGGAGGTCCCTGGGGTGACGGGTAGGGATACACACACGTGTCACCCCACCCACAATCCCACACCCCACGTGTGCCCACCCTATAGAGACACGGAGTGGGGGACACACGTGGGGTGACACCCCCTGCCCCACATCGGGGGCCACGTACCCACTCTCTCTCTCTCTCTCCCCCCCCCCCCCCCAGCTCATCTTCACACCCACGGGCCCCGTCAGCGCCGTCCGCCCGGAGAGCCCCGCACCGGCACCGCCGCCGGCACCACCGCCCGCCCCACCACCCACCACCCCCCAGGTGAGTCCCCACCCCTCCGCCAGCCCCCCAAAATCCCCCCTCCCTGCTTCTTGGACCCCCCCTGACATGCTGCCGTTGCAGGTGCACAGCCTGGCCCTGCGCCCCACTGGCCCCCACCTCCCCGCCCTGGCCATGAAGCCCCCCGGTGGCCCCCCACCCCGAGCCGGCCCCCCCCGGGGTCCCCCACCCGATCCCCCTGCCGAACACCTCAAAAAAGCCGAGGGGCCCGACGCCCGCGCCCACCCCCTGGCCCGCGCCGCTGCCCCCGCTGCTGCCCACCCGCTCGTCACCCCAGGTAAGGTGCTGCGGCGCGGCGGGGACGGGGCGCCCGTGGGTGCTGGGGGAGTCACAGGGAGGGAGCGGCGGCTCGGGTGGGGTGTTCACTCTGAAACCTAATGATGGGCCTCGTGGTTTTCTTGCCCGTAAATGGGACCGGCAGCCCAATATACCCACTTTAGGGGTGCGTCACCCTCATCTTGGGTGCTCAGAGAGTCGGAGTGAGGTGAGCAGGGTGGGCGCAGCGCTCAGCTGAGCAACATGTGGGGCGTTCACTCTGAAACCTAATGATGGTCTGCACTGATGGTTCCTGTGCGTTGGCATCCCGCTTGTATTTGGGTCCTGTGGGCCTGCACACCCCCTTCAGGGGACCTGCCCGGGAAGGGACTCAGCACCCGTAGGGTCCCGGTCCATGGGGTGAGCCTCTGCAGTGGCGTGCAGGGGGCTGGAGCAGTGAAACCAGCAAACCCCACGGGGTGATGGAGCCTGGGGGTGCTGTGCTGGTGTGGCTCCCAAAATAAGGGGGGGGGGGGGACACCCCACCGTGGGGACAGGCTGAGCCCAGCTTCCCGCAGCAGCAGCGGGAGCTGGCAAAGCTGGTTGTCAGTAGGCACCAGAGTGAACGGATGCTAAAGTGAGGAGCAGCCTCGTGGGGGAGGGGGGGGGGGGGGAAGATCCTGGGGGTGGGGGGTCCGTTGGGGCTGAGGTACCAATGACAAGGGGGGGGGGGTCCCTGTCCCCCGTCGCTGTCCCCGCAGCCTACACCCCGCTGCAGCCCCCCCAGTTCCTGCAGCAGCCGAAGCCGATGCAACCGCAGCAGCAGCAGCAGCAGCAGTTCGTCATCCAGCAGCAACAGCAGCTGGCGCCCCGCGGGCAGCCCCCCCAGGGTCCCCCCTCCGCCCCCCAACTCCAACCCCTGCCCCCCGCCAGCCCCGGCCCGGCCCCCCAACCCAAAGCGGGGGTCCCCCAAGGAGTGGGGAGCGAGGGCGGTCCCCCCAACGGTCACCCCGGTTGCCACGCTGCCCCCCGCAAGTTCCAGCACGCCTCCGCCGTCATCCTGCAGCTGCAGCCGGCCGGCGCCACGGTGAGGGGCGTGTGTGTGTGTGTGTGTGTGTGTGTGTGTGTGTGTGTGTCCCGAACCCCCCCAGCACGGTTTGGGGGTGCGGGGAGTGTGTGTGGGGGGGGTCTGTGTGGGGGGAGGAGGGGTGGGGGGGGCTGGTGTGCACGCACGCGTGTGTGTGTGTGTGGGCAGCTGGGGTGCGCAGGTGCCTGATCCCTGCACGTGTGTGTGCATGTGTGTACCTGATCCATGTGTGTGTGTGTGTACCTGATCTGTGCACGTGTCGGTGTGCAGATGTGCCTGAGCCATGCACATCTGTGTGCACGCGTGTACCTGATCTGTGCACGCGGGGGTGTGCGTGTGCACCATCCATGCGCCGGTGCGTGCACATGTGCTTGATCCCCGTGTGTTGGCATGCATATGTGTGTGCAGTCGTGCGGATCCACGTGTGTGCCTCTTCCATGTGTGTGTGCATACGTGTTGGCCTGATCCAGGCACGTGTGGGTGAACCTGATCTGTGCACGGATGTCCACAATCCTTGTGTGTCTGATCTGTGCATGTGTGGGCACACTCATGCCAGATCTGTGCACACGTGTGTGCGTGTGTGTACTTTCTCCATGCACGTGTGCGCACCTGTGCACACGTGTCTGATGTGTGTGCACGCACGTGTGCCAGATCTGCAAGTGCGTGTACATGTAACTAATCCGTGCATGTGTGTGCAGACGTTTGCCAGATCCATGTTGCATGTGTGTGCAAGTGCATGCCCGCTCCACCCACGCGCGTGTGCGTGCGTCCCAGGTCCGTGCACATGTATGTGCACGCGTGTGCCTGATCCGTGCATGTGCCCTCTCCGTGTGCACACGTACATGCGATCCACGCACACGTGTGCACGCTCCAGCCGAGCATGTGCACGCGCCTGCATGCCCATATACACGCATGTACACACCCGTGTGTCCCTCACACGTGTGTCCCTCTCACACGCGTGTGCCCCCCCTCAATGCCACAGCCCCCACTCGGGGTCCCCGAGGGCGCCCGCCGGGACCCGCTGCCCGCCCCGAGGAACGCCGCCAGCCCGCCCGCCGCTCCGCCGCAGCCCCCCGCCCTCTCGCCGCCCGCCGCCCCCGCGGGACCCGCCACCCCCGAGGGCGAGCGGCCCCCCACGCACGGTAAGCCCCACGGTCGCCCACTCGTGGGGTGGAGCCCCGCACCCCACAGCGTGGGGGTGAGAACTGAGGCAGGGGGGTGGCCCTGGCGTCGCCCCACGCGTGCCACAGTGTGGGGGGAGTGTGGGGAGGTCGGGCTGGATGTAGCGGGGGGTGTCCCAGCCCCGTTGGCTGCGGGATCGTGGCCCCGCTTTGCCCAGCGCCCACCCGCCACGCGTGGGCTCGGGAGGGGGACACCGCTGCCTGGGGCAGCCGTGGCCACGCCCCTTTAGGCGAGGCTCCGCCCCTTGGGCGAGGCTCCGCCCCTCCCGAAGCCCCGCCCAGCGGCCTCACCCCCACCCCCCTCCCACGCACACACGGTCCCGCCCCTCCGCCCCGCCCGCTTTGGCGGCGTGGGCGCGCGCGCGCGGCGGCAGCCAATAGCGGCGCGGAGGGGGGAGGGGCGTGCCCGGCGCCAGGCCCCGCCCTCCCCGCGCAGCCGCCGCCGCCGCCGCCTCCCCCGGCCCGGCCCGGCCCCGCCGCCGCCGCCGCCTTTGTCCCCTCTCCGCCGCTGCCACCGCCGCCCGCGCCGCCTTTGTCCGCCCCATGGGGCCGCCGAGCCGCTGAGCGCCGCCGGTGAGTGCGGCCCGGCACCGCCCACACCCGCCCCGGTGAGGCTCGGCCTGGTCCGGCCCGGCTCGGCCCGGCGGGGCGGCGGGCGCTGACCTCACTTCCGCATCCGCCCCACTCCCCCCCCCCCCCCCCCCTTCCCCTCCTTTCCCCCCTCCCGGTGCCGGCCCCGCGGCCCGGGCGCAGGTAGGGGCGGGGGGGGAGCGGGCTCCGCCGCCGGACAAAGGTGGTGGGGCCTACCGGGGCCTAGCGAGGCCTACCGGGGCCTTACCGGCACCCAGCGGGCCGTGCGGGGGCGGAGGAGGCCGTACTGGGCGAGATGGGGCCTTACTGGGGCGTACCAGGCCGTACTGGGGGAGATCGTTTTTTTTTTTTCGGGGGGAGATTGGGCTTTACTGGCGTCTGCTGGGAGGTACTGGGGCATACTGGGGGAGGTCGGGTCTTTCTGGGGTAGATCGGGCCTTACTGGGGTGTACTGGGCCGGGCTGGGGGAGATGAGTGTTTTTCGGGGGAGATTGAGCCTTACGGGGCCTTACTGGGACGTATTGAGGCTTTAACTGGGCAGATCTGGGGGGTCTGCCGGGCTATTTGGAGACCCTCTGGGGTCCCCCAGGATATTTTGGGCTGCACGGAGGGGGTTGGCCCCCCCCCCCCCTCTTTCCCCTCTTCCCCCCTCCCCGAGGTCCAGGAGGCCCCCTGGGGGTTTACTGGGACTTACTGGGAGCGGCGGCAGCTGCTTCTTCCCCCGCCCTATCCCCCCTCCCCTTTCCCAAAGCAGCCCCAGCTGTATGGTAATCCAGACCCTGGCGTCACCGCCGGCGTCACCGCGTCCCCCCGTAACCACCCGTGTGTGTTGTGTGTTGTGCGGTGCGTGTGTGTGTGTGTCTCTCTCTTCCCCAGCAGAGCCGCCCGCCGACCGCCTTCATGCTCAGCCCCAGCCCCTCGCCAGCGTTCCCGGCATGACCTCGGGCACCGGCAGCTCTGCCTCCACCGTCGCCGGCGCTGCCCCCCACAATGGTGAGAACAAACCGCCCCAGGCCATCGTGAAACCCCAAATCCTCACCCACGTCATCGAGGGCTTCGTCATCCAGGAAGGGGCAGAACCGTTCCCGGTAACGTTATCCCGTGGCGTTTACGGGGCTGGGAGCGGGGCAGTGGGAGGGGGGGGGGTGTTATTTGGGAAGGGAGGGGTATTTTTAGGGTTGGGGGGGGGGATGACACCCACTCGGTGTTTTCCCGACGCAGGTGGGGCGCTCCTCCTTGCTGGTGGGGAACCTGAAGAAGAAGTATGCGCAGGAGCTGTTGGCTGAGAAACTCCCGCCGCAGGACAACACCACCACCACCGATTCCGAAATGGAGGAACCTTATTTACAAGGTAGCGCTCGGCCCCCCCGAAACGATCCTCCTCCTCGGCGAGGGACGCAGCCCACCCCACCCCACCCCACCCTCCCTCCACGGGTGACGTTTTGGGATCTCCCCCGGCTGAGCTGGTTGCGTTTCTCTCTCTGGGTGTCCCTCCGCGCCCCCCAGAATCCAAAGAGGAGGGGAACCCCCCCAAACTGAAGTGCGAACTCTGCGGCCGCGTCGACTTCGCTTATAAATTCAAGCGCTCCAAGCGCTTCTGCTCCATGGCTTGCGCCAAGAGGTAAAAAAAAACCCCAAAACCCAAAAAACCCAAATCCCCCCTCCCCAACAGGCTGCGGGTGTGCCCTCCCCCTCCCTCACCCTCTTCCCTTATCCCCCCCCCCCCCCCAACCACCACCTCAGGTACAACGTGGGGTGCACGAAGCGGGTGGGTTTGTTCCACCCGGATCGCAGCAAGCTGCAAAAACCCGGCGGTCCCCCCCACGGCCGCCGTCGGACCTGCAAGGGGACGCTGCCCACCCTCAGCAAAGACACCAAGAAGCAGGTGAGGGGCGGGGGGACGGGGTAGGATTCGTCCCCCAAAAATTCCGGGTGACGACACAACGCGGGTGGGGCTCTGAGGCCGGCGCTGCTCCGTCCCGCAGCCGCCGGTTTCTCTCCCGCCGGGTTCGGTGCCTCTTTCCGTGACGGCGTCGTTGCAGCTCAACCACAGCCAAGAAGATTCGAGTCGTTGTTCGGATAATTCGAGCTACGAGGAACCGCTCTCCCCAATCTCGGCCAGTTCCTCCACCTCCCGCCGGCGTCAGGGCGAGCGTGACCTGGAACTCCGCGAGATGGAGCTGCCCGACGTCCACGTCCGCGACCTGGCCGGTATCGGCCACCGCTTCCTCCCCAGCGAACCCAGCAAGTGGAACGTGGAGGACGTCTACGAGTTCATCCGCTCCTTGCCGGGTGAGGAATCCGCGCCGCCCCCTACAAACGCGGAGGGGGGGGGGGGGGATTTCTGAAGGAGGAGGGAAAATACGCATTTTTTGGGGGGATGCGGGAGGAGGGTGTTTGCTGAGCGTGGCCCCCCCCCCCCCTCCCCCAACCCCTCGTCTCCCCACAGGCTGTCAGGAGATCGCGGAGGAGTTCCGGGCGCAGGAGATCGACGGGCAGGCGCTGCTGCTGCTGAAGGAGGATCATCTCATGAGCACCATGAACATCAAACTGGGGCCGGCCCTCAAGATCTACGCCCGCATCAGCATGCTCAAGGACTCCTAGAGCCGGTGGTGGTGGTGCTGGTGGTGCTGGTGGTGGTGGGAGGGGGGGACACACACCCCCACCCCCCCCCCCCCATGGGACGCCCCCCCCCCACACACACACACGCCCCCACACCCCCAAAAAAATAAACACCACCCCCACACACACCCCCGCCCTGTGGGGAGGGGGGCGATGGGGGTGGGGGGAACCACTCGTGAGCACAACCCACCCCGGGGTGGCCCCCACCACCCCTCCCCCCCCCCAACCGCCGCCCCCGGGGTGTGTATATAGCCCATAGCTATAGCGCCCCCCCCCCCCCCCGCCCCCCAAAAAAAAAAAAAAGAAAGGGGGTTGGGGGGTGTCACCCCCCCTACACCTTCTCCGGCAGGGAGGGGGGGTCCCCCCGCGTCTCCCCCGTGTCCCCATCCCCATGTGTCCGTGTGTCCCC